>NW_027505105.1:0-15000 GCF_021521415.1 Bidens hawaiensis | reverse complement strand
GAATAATATAAAGATTTCGATGTCTAAAGAGAAGACCACGCTCGTTAATGTTACAGTGTCGATGACCCGAAAAGGATGATCTTTTTATGCTTTGAGCGTCTAGGACTAAGAATGAACTATTTTGATTGTTTTTTTTGGTTTTAAGAATGTAATTGGTTTTGCATAAGGTTTAAAATTAAATGTTTTTATCTTTGATCTAGTTGAACACTATTTTGCATTTCATTGCCTAATAAACTATTCTAAAACTTACAAAATGAAACTAATACATACGCACATACATACACATATATATACACACACATATGTAGTTATGTATGTATAGGGTATATATGCTAGCATTCAAGGTTTTGTGAGGTATTAAACAGTATAGAGGGGTTTATGTGTCATTGTAAGAAAGTAGGAGGTTATAGATGTAAATAATTATTGTAACATAGTTCGTTTAATATACGAACTGGGATAAAGAATAAGCAACTGTTAATTTGAGAGTAATCTCCTCTTATGTGATTCTTCTTCTTCTACAATTCTTTAGCTTTTAATCGCTCAATTACCATTTTGTATCGTAACGATAGGTCTTTCTATACTCTTAAGGAGCATCCTTGACTAATAATTCTTAACGGAACATATTTGTCAGTAAATCTATGCGTCGGTAATCTATCACATGTTGTTGGAGCCTGTTTACGACATTTGATATCATATCAATATCACTCGGCATTCGTCTTCGTCTCTGCTATGCTAGGGAGTTTTCGTTCTTGTATCACCTTGCAACTCATTGTTTATATTTGTTTTAAATCATAGTTTAAACCTTTAATACTTGTTTGTTTATGGTTATTACATCTTGTATAGATTGTTAGGATTGTAATCAGTATTTGTAATTTGGTTTGAACATATTTGTATTGCTTTTCGTGTTTTTAAGGATCTCTTATATGGCTTCACTCTCATGTGATTTTCGTTCTTCGAAGCCAGGGGTGTACATGAGTCGAGCCTGACGTCAACTTGTTTAGACTTATGAGAGCTTGAGCTTAGCCTGCTTCGAGTTCTTTTTCTAAATCTCGAACTCGGGTCACGAGCTGTTTTTCGAAGTGTGAAACTAATACATAGAAGTTAAAAGGAGATAAAACTTGAAAACACACAAGGTCAAGCTTGGACTCGATAACTAAACAAGCTTTATTTAAGACTTGGGCTCAGCTTGAGCTTAAAAATGCTCAGCTCATTTCAAGCTTTTATTGGTCCAATCTCAAGTAAATCTGGAGCGGCTCTGCCATATTCGAATCATGTGCTTCTTGCCTAAATACGAAAAATCCTCACCCATTCATAGACATGCACAAACTGGTTATTCGAAAACTGGTTAATTTAATAACCGGTTAGTGGTCAACGGTCAACTAACTGGTTTTCAAGCACAAAAAACCTAACTGGTATAACCGATTTTGGGTATAACCGAACCAGTTAAACGATAAATAAAAATAAAAGCAGATTTAAAAAAAATATTTAAAAAACTTAAAATCGGTTTCGATTAACCAGTTTTATAACCAGCATTAGCCGGTTTTTAGGCCAAAATGTATAACCGATTACCAACCACTGGTTTTTTCCGGGCAAAAACCGGTTAGAGAGGCATAACCAGTTAAAGAATCAGGTTAGTGACCGGTTAACCTGTTTGGATGTGCACCTCTAGTCCTCTACCCATTCATATGCCATAAGGCCCATAACTCCACACTTTTAGACGCCCAAGCCAAGTTTTAACATTCAGCCCAAATAGATATAAGATAATCCAATAAAAACAAGTTTCTTTTACAAATTAGGGTTCAACTTTATCATGAAATATGAATCAGGTTTCTTTTCCTTGATGAACAATCATATTCACATGGGCATGATAATAAGCAACTAAGAGACAATGTATTATTAGGCCAACACATGTAATATTATATATTTGGTTAAATATATTATTAGAAAACATGTCCTAAAGTAAATATTTCTTTCTATTTAAACATAATCACTCCAAATGAATTTTTACAATATTATTTCTTAGAGTTGGTAAATTAGTGTGAATGAAAGTTTTAGATAATTTGGATTCAAATAAATATTCATTGATAGTTTTAGTGTTTTCAAACTATTTTAGGTAATTTGGATCTCAGTCCTAAAAAAAAGAATGAGATCAGCGGTAACGCTGATCACCAGGCCTCTAAACGAACTGAACGTTTAGTGAATTGCTAGTAAAACACTTAGCGGAAAGTTCTTTTATTTAATAAACGAACAGACATGAACAACAAAAATTGTTCGTGTACTTAAACGAACGAGCATGAACACATGTGTTGTTCGTTCGTTTATGTTCGTTAACTTTCATTGTGTTCGTTTAATTATGTTCGTTGTAATATCATTTGTACTGTATGTATTATATCATGTACTTAATGATTTATATTGGCAGCCGATCCTCCCACACCACCTAGGATCTTCATACACCAATTTTTTTTCTATACGGCTCGTATTGGACTATACAGTCGTATAGCACCTGAAGCATGTCAGATTGTGTCGGAGCCTATCGTTCATTGTTTGTAGTGCCTCGTATAGCCCTATACGGTCGTATAGACCTATACGGGGCGTATAGAGCTATACGGTCGTATAGACAATTTTTTTTTAATAACGAAAGTTTCGTAAGGGGACTGGAGCAGGCTACCATGAGACGCGTCATGAGCATCGGGCTAAGGGGCGGTTGAGCAACTCAAGCGAACCGCCCTACCTTACTACAACATAAGGACAGAAGGGAGAAGGTTGTGAGGGGATCGATTCCGTAAAAGATTGGATCAGTAAATGTAAATTCACTGAAAAATTTTAAATATTAATACGTTAATGTGACCGTATAGACCTATACGGGCCGTATAGGGTTATTGACGTGAGGTCGAAGACTCACTCAAAAATAAACCAAATACAACTAACTAGATAGCAGTAAGTGGGTGTCGAACACAGAGAGTTTGTGGAATATGTGTTAATCAAGTAGCTTAGCAATTAAAATAATATAAAAGTAAATGACAAAAAGTACTCTTCAAGTTGATTTTGATTTGATTTAATGAACTAAAATAACTAAGCAAATAAGTTGTAAACAATCAATTAAACAAGTATTTCTCTTGGAGTTCGGGTTATTGCGCAACACTCATGTTAAAGTTCAATAGATAAACCATAATATCTCGGTTTTGTGTCAATATAATTGCTTGTGATTAATCAAGAACGAAGTACTCGGATTCCTAGAACGCGAGGTTATTACTTGGTAATCAATCAATAAGTTTAACCCTAATTCCTTCTACTAAATCTCAATTGTCAACGACACCAAGAACGTATAGATTGAAATTAGGTTTAAACGATATGGACAATTTACAAACATCACATAAACATCACGATTATACTAACATAACAATTTAGATAATCAATCTAATGTTCTAGAACAATTAACATAAAGTGTCTTGTAATAACCTTACATCCAAGAGAAATACCAAAGAAATTAGCCACACATGGTTTGGTTGATCATCATTGCTTCAATTGTCTTGTTCATAAGAATCAAACACACAAACTATTGATTGTAATCACCAAAAACAATGTCTTGGACTCCAGAAATCGCCCTAAGGTCGTCCCAATTGAAAGATATCTCAAAAGACAACAAAAAACGGCCTAAAAAGTGGCCCAAACTCGGAAGTTACGAGTCGGACTGTGGTCCATGGTCCAGACCATGGGCCACGGTCCATCCACGGTGAGGTCGAAGACTCGCGCAAAAACAAACCAAATACAACTAATTAGATAGTGGTAAATGGGTGTCGAACACGAAGAGTTTGTGGAATATGCGTTACTGAGTAGCTTACAATTAAACTAATATAAATGTAAATAACAGAAAGTAATTTTCAAGTTGGTTTTTTGATTAGATTTTAAGAACTAAATTAACTAACACGAAAGTTGTAAACAGTTGATCAAGCAAGTATTTCTCTTGGAATTCGGATTATCACGTAACACTCTTGTTAAAGTTCAATGGATAAATCATAATATCTTGATTTTGTGTAAATGTGATTATTTGTGATTAATCAATAACTAAGTACTCGGATTACTAGAACGCGAGGTTGTTACTTGTTAATCAATCAATATGTTCTTAACCCTAATTCCTTCTACTAAATCTCAATTGTCAATGACACCAAGAACGTATAGAATGAAACTAGGTTTAACACGATATGGACAAATTACAAACAATCAAACAAACATCATAGTTATACTAACATCAATAGTTAGATAACCAATCCAAATTCAAGAACAATAAACATAAGTGTATTGTGAATAACCTTACATCCAAGAGAAACACCAAAGGGTTTAGCCACACATGATTGGCATCATTGATTCAATATTTAATCCAAACAATCCAAGATTATAATGTTAATCTCCAATGGAACACACCCAAAATATTGTTTCACAGCACCAAAATCACCCCACAACAATGTCTAGATCGGAATGATCAAGAATGGAGCTCAAAAGCCAATTATAACATAAAAAACGAGTTGTAACCGCCACAGTCGTGCAGGCCCCACCGTAAGCTACGGTGGCCACCGTAGCTTACGGTGGCTTTAAAAGCACTACGCCAGGTTCTATCTGTTTACGTTAGGTTGCTACGTTGGAACCCAACCGTAGCTTACGGTGGCTACCGTAAGCTACGGTAGCCTCAGCTCCAAAAAAACTTGTTCTTCTTTGACTTGTTGACTGCTATCACCAAATCTCAAGTCCTTTGCTCCTCTCCATCATAGTTCACTTGAATCACCATTTTTAGCACCTGTACCTGCAAACACGCACCATATACGGTAGTAACCTAAATCCTTGAAATAACACGTAAACGCTCATGTTTTGCTTAGGATTACTACATTTAAGGGTGGCTCTATAATCCACCCGTCAATAGAATGGCCACGGTACGGTGAAAACTGTCATTTTGGAGCTGGGTTGACCATGGTCCACGGTGTTTGACCGTGGGCCACCGTGGAGTTTTTGCTCATTTTCTTGTTTTCTTCATATCTTTCTCGTTTCAACTCCGTTTTCTTCGCCGTTTTCGCCCACGTTCTCATAATTTCATCCTCTACCTCCTCCTACCTGCAAACATATGAGTAACCATAGTCAACTAATTCCGTGAAATTAAGTTGGTTAAGCCAATGCATTTGTATCTTTTAACTCGCTTAACAGCTTTCCAACAAGTCACTCGTCACGTTCCCACACTTAACCGTTACTTGCCCCCAAGCAACACTTCAAACAACAACTGTTTTTAAACTACAACCACCATATATACCGACAATTCCGGTTTAGTCAAGGTCCCAATACATACCCTATTCCCTCGTTACTATAGGTTTGCACTAGTATACTTGATATTATATTTAAACCATAGAATTCTAATGAAACCTAACATGATTTCGGTTTTTACCCACACATAACACACCTCCACACATTAATTCTCTTCTTGGTGATCATTCACATGTATTCAATCATAACCAATTCTCCTCGCATATGCTTGTACTACCATCAAATCTCCACCTATATAAATGCTTTGACACAAATGCAAATCAAGAGGACTTAAAACAAGTTATAATGGGGCAAGGTGTAAGGGTATGGAAGAGGAATATTGAAAGTAGCTCAGGCGATCCGATCCGGCTTATTACATTAAAACTAAGTAAACAATAAAATAAACAACTATAAACATTACTAACTTGCATCACAAACTCGATACACACTACCTTGGACATTGAATCCCAATTTTTTCTTTCTTTTTCTCTTTTTTTTTCATTTTTTTTTTCATTTTTTTTCATTTTTTTCTTTTTCCTTTTTTTTTCATTTTAAACTTGCAAATAAGCACAATACTTACTACTCTCTATTGATTAGTACCAAAACAAATACAAATACAAATACAAAGAAATACCTACTAAGTCGGATCGTCTCGCAAAATAACATCGGGGTTGATTGAATAAAAAGAATAGGTCAATAAATTTTTCTAAGGGAACCAACCCCCAGCCCCTCTCATTGCCCACGCTCATATGTGTAATGTATGAGGCCCAACCCCCAAAACCCACACTCGCGCTCATCCAGACGAGGCTTAAAACTAATTGCCTCTATCACTTTTGCACTTATGCCAAGCAAAGGTCTCGAAATGCATTAATCCTACAAGTTCTAACGGAGAATAACCAATCTATCACCAATCTTCACTTTCCCAATAAACAAGTGGATATGGACAAGTTATGCAGGTTATTGTACCGAAAGCATGCTAACCTTGACTAAAATACTACACAACCTCGTTTTTTAAAACAACTAAGCAAACTTGACCTTTAGGGAATTGTGACCATGAAAAGGGACCAAAACTTACCCCGCCATCTTACCACTTTCCGACTTCTTTAAAAAATTTTATTTTATTTTTATTTATTTTATTTTTTATTTTTTTTAGCAAATATTTTAAGAACTAAAAATTCCCCCATTCCCACACTTGGGATACATTGTCCCCAATGTATGGTTTTGAGAAATTAAAAATAAAGACTCTACTAATTAAAAACACCACCTCTTTTCATAAAAAAAAAAACCCGTGTTGTCCCCAACATAGTGTCGAAGAGAAATCCATAAGAATTTCCCCACACTTGGTTTTTGCTAAGATGGTAACTTAAAATACCATTAATAACAAACAAAGTAGAAATTATAAAGCAAAATAAAAATAAAAATAAAAATATACAAAATGTACAATTACCACCTTTTTGAAACTTTTATGACATTCAAGGTGGGTGACTGGCCCACTCCCGTGCAGCCTTCTCGTTATAAGCACGCTCTTTTTCAAGCAATTGTTGCCAGTCTTCCGGCAAACCAGGTTCGGGCCCGAACATCCTCATCCTCCACCCTGGATCATTTAGGTTAGGTGGATGTCTCACTTTCGTCTTCTTTGATCGACCACCTTTTTCTGCCACCTTTTCACTCTGTTGATGCTCAACTTCTTTCTTCTCAATTGACCTGTCAATCACAAAACACTTTATTTTCATGTGATCCTTGCTCAAGGATACACACTTGTTAACAAAATCCGCCTTCAGGCTTTCCTTGTCAACAAGAGGGTCAGTAGTATTTTCAAATAATAATAACCGTTTATCACGATTCCCACATTTAATTCCCAGTGTCCCCTTAGCACAATCAATTACTGCAAGTGAAGTGGCAAGGAAGGGTCTACCCAATACGTAGGTGGCGTATTAGTTACATTTTTAGCATAATCAAGTACTAAAAAGTCAACTGGGTAACAGAAATCCTCCACATGTACAGTCAGATTATATATCATGCCTCGGGGAAGTGTATGGGTTTGATTCGTTAAAACCACGGCGGTGTTTACTTTTTGTAGCAGACCAAACTCATACTGATCATATAAACTACCGAGCATGATACTTACACAAGATCCAAGATCTAGCAGTGTCCGATCAGTTTTTAATTCACCAATTTGGATTGATAAAAGGGGCACTCTTGGGTCTTGAAGTTTACTCGGGATAATATTATTATCAACCCTCTCATCCCTTATTTTGGTTAATTTGTCATTTAAACATTTATCACAAGAACAATTTTCACAAAAACATATTTTATTCGGTTGTAATTCAGAGTTACTTTGAAAAACGGTTTCATAATTACCCACATTTTCAATCTCATCACTAATATCTTCCACCACCCCCTCAACAAATGGTGGTGTTGGATCAACTTGAACACTAGAAATTCCAAAATTAGGTAAAAGACTTACTGCATTGATATGCACGTTGTTTCCCTTCCTTAAGCTTGAGCTTCTTTTCTTCAAATTCTCAACATCGATTGCAAGTTGACCCATTTGAGTGGTCAACGATTGAATGGCTTTGTCACAAACTTCATCCTTTTTCATGCGCACTTCATCAAGTTGATTTCTCCTTTGCATGTCTTGTTGCATCATCCTAAGCATATCCATGACTTCATTCCCACTTGAAGAACTTTGACCCGAAGATCCACTTTAACCACTTCCCATTTGTTGAAATTGACTTTGAAAGCCTTGATTGTTGTATTGTTGGAGTGGAACATAATTTTCTTGATTCCCTTGGAAATTCGGGTTGGATTGAGTAACCGGATTCCAATAACGAAAACTGGGATGATTTTTCAACCCGGGGTGGTAAGTGTTTGAGTTCATGTTATAGTTTCTACCACCTCCCACTTGACCTTGAATCGCATTCACTTCATCCACTTGTTCTTGTCCCACCATACACACATCTGCTGCATGACCCAATTCATTACAATTAGTACAAACATCAATTACTTGATTCGTGGTTTGTACTCTTCCATCTTCCACTGCATGTACTTGTGGTCTTCCAATCGTCAGCCTTGCTCTTCTTGCAATTTGAGCCTTTCTTTTTGATGTGACCGACATTTGCTCCAAAAACGCCCAATCATCTTGTTCATAGTTAGTACCAAATGTACCATTTGTAATCGACATCAAATCCAGCTCATATTCCATATTCAGCCCCTCATGAAAAGCATTCAACAATTCCCAAAGAGCAATACCATGGTGAGGACAATTCTTTATCATCATATTATACCGCTCAAATTCTTCATGAAACATCTCACCCGATTGTTGTTGGAAACTTCTCAAACTTCGTCTTGCATCATTGGTCTTTTGAGCCGTGTAAAATTCTTCCAAAAATCTTTGTTGCATCTCAACCCAAGTATAAATTGATGCGGAATGCAATGTGTAAAACCATCTCTTTGCCTTATCTTCTAACGAAAATTGGAATAAGACCAACTTAACCTCATCAGGTGAAAAACCTTGACCCCCAATTGTGTAACAAATAGAGTCATATGCCTCCAAATGAAAATAAGGTTCTTCCGTTGCTAGACCCTTATATTTTGGTAAACTTTGGAGCGCATTGGTTCTAACCTCAAACGTTCTTCCATTTTGATTTTGAGGAATAACCACCGGAGATGGGTTATTAGTAATTATTGGTCTAAAATGAGCTTCAATTCCCCTAACCATCTCTCTTGCATGCCTTCTTGGTACCCCCAATGGCACTCTTGGTTGGCCCATTTGCCTATACCTGGGCCTTGGCGATGGATATTGAGGAACTTATTGCAATGTTTGTGGTTGTTGAAGTTGTTCTTGATTGATATGTGGTCCACCCCATTGTTGCAAAGTCTGTTACGGTTGTTCGGGTACATACCCAAATTGCCCTTGAACCCTCAATTGATTCCCATCAACCCCACTTGAATATCCCTCTTCATACTCTTCATACCCTTCATTGTTATCGCCATAATGTGGCCCACCAAACAAATGCGGGCCCGATCTAGGACGCGATGGAATATGAGTTATGGGTGGGTCTTGGGTAAATGTGTATGGTTGTTGATAAGATGGATTTTGTTGAGATTGGAAAGAGGATTGTTGTGGTGAGTCCTTGCATAGGCATGAAAGTTGTTAAGGGTGTAAGGTTAACAGGTGGCTGGAAATTGAACATGGTTGAAGTAGGTACACTTGTAGAGATTGTAGTGGTAACGGGTTCAGTGGATGATGAGTTTTGTGAATTTATGGGTGGTGGCATTGGCGGTAAAGTTTGTTCCGAAGTCATGATTGTGGTGTCAGTTGTTCGACTTTGTGTGCTTGGTGACCCAATAATCTTGTTTTCCCTTTGTAGAATCCGATTTTGACGAAAAGTTCGCTCAATTTCAGGATCAAAAGCTAACGGTAATGAAGACTGAGAGCGTCGTGTATGCATATACCTGTAGATATCTGCACACTAGCACAACCCGCATAAAACTGACAATAAACAATTAAACAAAAACTACAAAAATAACACACGTTGCGCACTACTCCCCGACAATGGCGCCAAAATTTGACGTGAGGTCGAAGACTCATTCAAAAATAAACCAAATACAACTAACTAGATAGCAGTAAGTGGGTGTAGAACAGAAAGAGTTTGTGGAATATGTGTTAATCAAGTAGCTTAGCAATTAAACTAATATAAAAGTAAATGACAAAAAGTACTCTTCAAGTTGATTTTGATTTGATTTTATGAACTAAAATAACTAACCAAATAAGTTGTAAACAATCAATTAAACAAGTATTTCTCTTGGAGTTCGGGTTATTGCGCAACACTCATGTTAAAGTTCAATAAATGAACCATAATATCTCGGTTTTGTGTCAATATAATTGCTTGTGATTAATCAAGAACGAAGTACTCGGATTCCTAGAATGCGAGGTTATTACTTGGTAATCAATCAATAAGTTTAACCCTAATTCCTTCTACTAAATCTCAATTGTCAACGACACCAAGAACGTATAGATTGAAATTAGGTTTAAACGATATGGACAATTTAAAACAATCACATAAACATCACGATTATACTAACATAACAATTTAGATAATCAATCTAATGTTCTAGAACAATTAACATAAAGTGTCTTGTAATAACCTTACATCCAAGAGAAATACCAAAGAAATTAGCCACACATGGTTTGGTTGATCATCATTGCTTCAATTGTCTTGTTCATAAGAATCAAACACACAAACTATTGATTGTAATCACCAAAAACAATGTCTTGGACTCCAGAAATCGCCCTAAGGCCGTCCCAATTGAAAGATATCTCAAAAGACAACAAAAAACGGCCTAAAAGGTGGCCCAAACTCGGAAGTTACGAGTCGGACCGTGGTCCATGGTCCATCCACAGTGCATAGAATGGCCACGGTACGGTGAAAACTGTCATTTTGGAGCTGGGTTGACCGTGGGCCACGGTGGAGCTTTTGCTCATTTTCTTGTTTTCTTCATATCTTTCTCGTTTCAACTCCGTTTTCTTCGCCGTTTTCTCCCACGTTCTCGTAATTTCATCCTCTACCTCCTCCTACCTGCAAACATATGAGTAACCATAGTCAACTAATTTCGTGAAATTAAGTTGGTTAAGCCAATGCATTTGTATCTTTTAACTCGTTTAACGGCTTTCCAATTTTTTTGACACAATTTTAATTATTAATACGTTAACATCTTACATTTTAATGTATTATAAGTATATAAAATACTTGGCTAAATATGATATTTTAGAATAGAATAAATTGTCTATTAGCATTTACATAGTATAGATGGCTAAATAATTTGTAGTTGTACCCCAATAACATTCGTTTAAAATTATATTATGTTACATTTTATAATAGTTTATACACAGTAACCAATTAATGATTAAGGAAAAAAGAAAACATTTGGCCAAAACATGCTGATAAACATCTAGTCCACGTACATAAAAATAAAAGTGCACCTCAAAATACATCATGCTCCAAACACATGGTCTACATGCATAAAAGTAAATAGTTCACCCCAAAACACAGCAAGTTTTTAACACGTGGTTCACATATATAAAGTTCATAATAGTGCACATAAAAACATACTGAAAATAAAATAAGAACTACTGTGGTGGTGGCCTCCTAAATGATAACCCAAACGAACGAATGAAAACCATAACGAGTAAAAGAAGACTGGAATGAGGGTCTAGCCTCCTAAATCATTCCACGAGTCCCTGATAGCCCCGTTAAGTGAAATCAAAAGCCCACCAGTCGTTTCTAGTCCCGTTCTGTGAAAACAGGTGCCACACTTTTCCAACGAACAAATGATAACCTAAAAGAACGAATGAAAACCATAACGAGTAAAAGAAGACTGGAATGAGGGACTAGCCTCCTAAATCATTCCACAAGTCCCAGATAGCCCCGTTAAGTGAAATCAAAAGCCCACCAGTCGTTTCTAGCCCATTAAGTGAAAACAGAAGCCGCACTTTTCCAACGAACAAATGATAACCCAAACGAACGAATGAAAACCATAACGAGTAAAAGAAGACTGGAATGAGGGACTAGCCTCCTAAACCATTCCATGAGTCCCTGATAGCCTCGTTAAGTGAAATCAAAAGCCCACCAGTCGTTTCTAGCCCCATTAAGTGAAAACAGAAGCCACACTTTTCCAACGAACAAATGACAACCCAAACGAACGAATTACAACCATAACGAGTAAAAGAACACTGGAATGAGGGACTGGCCTCCTAAATCATTCCACGAGTCCCTGATATCTCCGTTAAGTGAAATCAAAAGCCCACCAGTCGTTTCTAGCCCCGTTCAGTGAAAACAGAAGACACGCTTAATCATCCCACGAGTCCCTGCTAGGACAGGTTAAGATCCAAATTATTCAGATTTGCGGGTCAACGGCTCGGTTTGGTTGGGTTTTTTCAAACTTGGAACTGTCCATGTAACCCAGACATGCCTTTTAACCATTATTATTGTATACATATTTTGACAATAATAATGGTTAAAACCAATTCAAGTCTCTGCTAAGCTTCCGATATCTATTCATGATCAAATACTTAGTGATGCTTATACTTGTTTTGGTCAGTGTTTTAAAAACCGGTTCAAACCGGCCGGTTGAGCCGGTTAAACCGGATTTCGCACACTAGGGCGGTATTTTGAGCCTGGTATTTTTGGCCGGTTTGATAGAATATCGTACCGACGGTTTTTCTATAATACCGGTTTTTACCAGTATACCGGTTTTAGTCCAAGAAATTTGTTATATTTGCGGCCCATATTTTATCAAAATTACTTTTAAACCAGCAATTAATATTCAAATGTGTAAACTTTAGGACCTTTTTTTTTTAAATTGAGTGCCTTTGTATTATTTTTTATAATATAGATTAACTTTGGATTATTTTTTGTTATGAAATCATTTACTTTTGGGTTATTTTTGGAGTCAAAGTTGTATTTATAGGAAATTATAAGGTAAACTATTAGCCGGTTGAACCTCTCGGTATAACCCGGTTCAACCGGTTGTACCATTTTTAGCCCAATCCGGCACGAGTAAAGTACCGGTTTTTAAAACATTGGTTTTGGTTAAAAATCGGTCTAAGGATCAATGAACCAAATTCGTAAGTGAGGATTGGTGCTACTATGGATTAATGTGATGAAAGTAACAGTTATAAACGATGAACACAGAGATTTATACGAGGAAAAGCCCTTGGTAACTAGTATCCCGCCGGCACAAAAATCTCGGGTAGTGAAAACTATCACTACCAATTATATTAAGCTTAAAAAGGTTACAAATTGTGGAATAATAGCTGATCGTGAGTACAAGTGTTTGCTATGAACTCTCAATGCTAAAGTGTTGTGTTTTGTGATCAGCTATCATTCGATATATATACAATGAAATACAATGGCTAATTAACTACTTATGCTATAATCTCGGCCACATTTGGTTTACTCTTTCAACTCGACCGTTTAGGAGCGTGGACGAGAAGGAAAGACCAGGTAAAATATTCCTTCCGTAATAATAGGAATTCTGGTAAGCACGTGTTATACCTGCAAAAAATAGATTAGAATATAACTGAAATTGACTATTAAGGATCTTTAACCATTGAGGATCCTCAGTCCTGCTAACAGTTGCCAACGATACTTGAATTTCGAGGATCAAAGATCCTGGTCCCAACAATACTTATTATATCTAATTAATTATTGCTCGGTATCATAAATGGGGCTTTTTAAGGTACAAACATATATTTGGGAAGTTGAATAGGTAATTATCTGTTTTTACTATAAGAGTAAAAATTGATTTTGTGCTGGGATCCTGAACAGAAACAGAGGATGGGTTTTGCATTTACCAAACTCTTTAGCCAGCTTTTTTCCAAGAAAGATATGTGCATACTGATGCTGGGTCTCAGTTAAAAGTTGTTTGACTCAGGTGCGACTAGGAGTTTCGTAGCTACCTCGTTTTATAAAACAGCTAAGATGATTTAATGTCGTGTGCCTAAAACTTTTATGGTAGAAACCGCTAGTGAGACCTTAGTTAAAATTATGAGAATGGTTAAGAATTGTAAGATAGAGTTAGAGAGACATGAATTCCCTGGGGGCTCTATTTATCCTTTTGAGGTACCATTTATGTCTTTTGGGCTCTATTTATTCGTTTTCATTTATTTATGACTCTTGGGCTCCATTTATGCATTTTGGGCTATCTTTGTGCTTTTTAAGCTCTCCACTTGTGCCTTTAGGTTCCATTTATGTCTTTTGGGTTCTATTTATACCTTTTAGCTTCCATTAATGCCTTTTGGTTCCATTTGTGACTTCGGCTTCATTTATGTCTTTTGGGCTCTATTTGTGCCTTTTAGGCCACCTTTTGAGCTCAATTATGCCTTTTGGACTTCATTTATGCATTTTGGTATACCTTTGTGCCTTTTGGGCTACCTTTGTGCCCTTTAAGCTCTCCACTTGTGCCTTTAGGTTCCACTTATGTCTTTTGGACTTCATTTATGCATTTTGGTCAACCTTTATGCCTTTTGGGCTACCTTTGTGTCTTTTAAGCTCTCCACATGTGCCTTTAGGTTCCAGTTATGTCTTTTGGGCTCCATTAATGCCTTTTAGTTTCCATTTATACCTTATTGGTTCCATTTGTGACTTTGACTTCACTTATGCCTTTTAGGCTTCATTTATGCCTTTTAGGCACCATTTATGGCTTTATGGGCACCATTTATGCCTTTGGGGCTTCATTTGGCCTTTTGGGCTTTATTTGTGCCTTTTAGGCCATCTTTGTGCCTTTAAGCCACCTTTTGGAATCCATTTATGCTTTTTTGACTTCATTTATGCATTTTGGTCAACCTTTGTGGTACCTTTGTGCCTTTTATGCTCTTCACTTGTGCCTTTAAGTTCCATTTATGTCTTTTGGACTCTATTTATGTCTTTCAGCTTCCATTTATGCCTTTTCGGTTCCATTTATGACTTCGGCTTCATTTATGCCTTTTGGGCACCATTTATGCCTTTATGGGCTCTATTTATGTCTTTGGGGCTTCATTATGCCTTTTGGGCTCTATTTGTGCCTTTTAGGCCACCTTTGTGCCTTTAAGCCACCTTTTGGGCTCTATTTATGCTTTTTGGACTTCATTTATGCATTTTGGTCTTCATTTTTGCCTTGGGCTACATTTGTGCATTTGGTCTACCGTTGTGCCTTTTGGTCCCCCCTTGT
>NW_027505104.1:147500-198995 GCF_021521415.1 Bidens hawaiensis | reverse complement strand
AGTCATGACGTAAACTGATTGTTCACAGTTCACAAGTTACTATTATGCAATATTAAATGTGACAATATCTATTTATTTAATTTAATAATTCAAACATTCCAAACAAAGTATATAATCTTGAAATAAAAGCAACAATATAAATTCAAATTCAAAGTTAAAATAAGTCTTGGTTAATTTCTTCTAGCTTAAAAGCATAACTAAATTCTTCACCAATTTGCAATCAATTTAAACGAAAAATTGCATATGCGTATAAAATAAAGCAGATTTGTCAACACAAGGTTGGGTGAGTATAACATCAGTTAATTTAAATACAATATAGTATAAAAGAGCAAAACTGTCCTTTGTGAGATAAACAATTAAGCCAATGAGCAAATAATGAGTGTCGATAAAACCATTTCCCTGCAAAGTGGGCTTTGGCTACTACGACAAGCGTATGATCATACTATTAATGTGATTATGATGGAACTCTCCGAATGCGATCAAACAACAACTAGACATATAGCAATTTTAGGCAATTAATTGATATGCACACAAGGTTAACAGTTTGCTGATTTGAATACTAAGTAGTATATAAATAAGATATGATACCCATATGTTCCCAAAAATATTGAAAACGAGTAAAATATGGAAATGAGTTACCCACCTTATCAATTAATCAAAAGGAGAAAGATAAGAAAATACGGCGTCACGCTCGTCGAGAAATATCAACGAAAAACCCTAATTAAGAGTGATAGCGGAAAAATAAATATAGATTAATACAGATTCTTTACTTGATGTAGATTTGAGATTTGATAATGATCGGATGTATTAGTGAAACATGAATTATTTAATTTACTATTATTATAAAAACCAATTATTTACCAAAGGCTAAGATTAAATAATATAATCTAAATCTACATAAGATATATTTATAATTAAAATACTTTAAACCAAAAATCATAATTAGATAATAATAATAATAATATTTGTATTACATATGTTTTAAGTCAAAAACATATTAAAATTTTTATTTGATTAAATCCTCTATTAATTTATATAACACACACACACATGTTTAGTTTTAATAAAAAGTAAGGAAAACGACAATCTAAACGATCCAGTTAAGTTAAAATATTAATTAATTAACCTTTTTATATCAATTATAATTAAAACATAAATAAAATAAAAGGTTTCCAAAAAAAAACGGACTGGGGGACTCAAACCTGCGGCCCCCGTCGTCCAAGTGACTTAACCCATATGCACCAGCCACTGGGATGGTGACTAACTCAAGTGTTTTATGGAAACAAAAATTTAAATACACACAAATCAAATTCCAAATCAGATAAGAACCCTAACAATTACAATTGGCCAAATCGTTTGATGTTTGTCCGATTGGTTAGGGGTTATTGTAACTGGCTTAATGACGAATCAGAAACACACATGAATTACCTTAAACGATGTTTAATTGAATGTTTAACTGCTTGAACTACAAACGGCATAAACGTGAACTGGGAGTGATGGTGGCGGGTTGTTACAATGCAATTAACTATAGGGTTTATGTTTGCGAGGTCACATGATGATGCAGGTGGGTTTAATTGAGTTATTATGATTCTTAAATGGTATAATACCAACTTGATAAAGACGGTTTCGTTAATGTTGTAAATTCGTATCAATTTGATCTTATTCTACAATCCGATCATCGGTGAAGGTCGTTTAGGCATGGTGAACGATTTTCTATAATCAATTCCAAGTTTAAAATGAAGATTAATGTTCAAGAAATCAATCATGTTAGGGATTAGGATCTGGATTACGGGTCTACGGTCTTGGGTTTGGGTATAATATAATATATGGCATATTTGCAATTAGGTCCATAAAGTTCAAGTGTGGATACACAATAGGTTAAAACTTAAGTTTAGGGGTGTGTTAGGTATATAATTAAAAGTTATATTGATAAATTACATAAATATAATAAACAATAATAATAACTCAATAAATGCGATAATTTATTGATTAAATTATCCGATCATAGAAACGGGCCGTGTAACAGCTAATAAAATAATAAATGAAAAATCCGAGTTGTTACAAACATGTATCATTTCAATTTCCAAGCGAGCTTTCATAAAGCGATACATATTCACCAAAGCTGCAGGTAAATGAGCAGTGGAGTACAAATCCAAGACTTTAAGAGGTTCTCCTGCCGGAAATAAAGCTCCTCCTTGCATTTCAATAAGTTAAAAGTGTGTAAGTCAACTCGAAGGTTTGGACTTGAAGGATCAGACAACCCTAATTTATATAATTTTGTGAAAATCGAATCACTGGAGTTAGTATAAGAAGCAGGCATCCTCGTGATCAAAGCACGTTGGGATTTCGAGCATCTGAAGTAATTAATGGAGACTGTCCAAACCAAGTTTTAGATATGAATAATCTAGGTTGCGTTCTTTATTACTGCATTACGGGCGATGAAATGTTGTTTGGTGAGAAACATTACACACACGACGTAAATGCGGTCACTGAGACATTTCACCTTCAAAAGCTAAGCAGGCTTCTAGAATCCAGTCACATCATTTCCAACTTACTTTCTAAAGAACAAGAGATCAGGTATATAATTACTATATGAGTCACGTTTAGGGGTGCAAACGAGCTAAGACGCCCCGGTAATATAATTAGATAGACAAAATCATTGGAAGGTACATCGGTCTTGTGACACTCGTCATTTTCAGGTTAACTCCGTTAATTCAAACTCCGTCAATTCAAACTTAAGATCACTTGATCTATAACGCACATCCCATTACATTTAAACTAGGGTTTTAAATGACGCTTGACAATCACTACACATATAGTCTTTCGGGATTGCACCGAAACGCAAACGAGTTGACTCAAACCATTGGTGAACAAACGACAAACATCAAAACAATAATTATTTGATAATTATGTGTTAGGTTTATGTATTATTTGATATTTATATGTAGAACATTAACTCAAGATGCAAAAGTCTATTTTATGCTAGAAAAGTAATAACTAAAAGAGGAGGGACTATTGTGTAACATATTATTATTAAATAATGACAAAAACCTAACCTCCCTTCCCCCTCCCAAAACCCGATCGCCCCCCCTCCCTCTCCCTTGGCTGCCGTCACACTACACACACATACATACAAGGATTTTCAAGTTTGGTTGAAGAATTAAGGTGCTAGGAAGGTATTAACAACTCCCCTATGCGTTCTATATGTTTAATTTTGATTTTGAATGGGTTAATCCGAAACCCTAAGTCACGAAATTGATGATTAAGATGAGTTAGGGTTTGATTATATGCTTGATGATGATTGCTAATGAAATTGATAATTAGCTGTGTTATTGTTGTTCGATAATCACTTGTTCTTTGATTTTAAACTTTCAAGAAAAACCCTAACTATGTGTGTAATGTGAGATTGATATGCATGGTTGGTAAATATTGTGTCTAGAGTGTTATATGCATGGATTATGGTTCATAGATTGTTGTTATGTTGAGTTTTGATGTAAACTGGTACTGGACAGATTGTTAAGTTTATGTTTAGACGACTGTAACTGAATGTTAATGTGGTAATTTGTCGAAATTCTTAACACTACAGTGTACTAGGTTGAGTCTAGTTTCTATAAAGTCCAAGTTTGTAATTTTTGGACGTGTAAAAGTTAACTTTTATTATTTTACAAAACTGAAGTGCAAGTCTGAATTGTGAGGTCTGCTGTTAGGCTGTTTTGTAATTATCATATCTCATAAACTACAAGACCAAATGGGTTGGTTCCACTTCTGGAAGCTAACATGTTGAGTTAAGAACCTAACCCAATTGGTCTTGCATTAATTGGAATTACCATTTAACAGAAATAACAAATATCATTCTGTTGCGCATGATTTTGACTGCTATGAGTTACTGTAATGTTTTGGTCTTTGTGAGAAAACTATGTGGAATAAAAATACAATAAAAATAGTTCTGGAAACCTAACTCATGTATGCTTTTCTGACGATTTTTGGTGAATTAATTGATATGTTATGATCTGTTAAATAGAGTAATCTTTCAAGTAGAAATCTGTCTTGATAAAACTAGCTGTTGAACTATGTGAAAATACATGAAACGTGCTTGTTGCTAGATAATTGCTATGTTTTTGACTAAATTGCCCTTGTGGGGAAAGATTACTAGTAATGTACAATGTTAGTACTTAATACTTATGTAGTTTCTTACACATGAAACGTGTCACCAATGTGTTTGTCGAGTCACACATAATTCACAAACGAAACACGAAACGTATCTCATGCATAGGTATTATGTGCCGAGTTTAGAGACTCAATAATAGTTCCAACACTTAGAAAATCTCATTCTTGTTTTAGAACGCAAGTGAGGATTTTCTGTGACGCGCATCTCTCGGTTGACTTGTTTTTGAATTCTTCGCAAACAGTGAGTTTCACGTTCTCTTTTTACTCTTTTAAACGCTTTTACTTGGGGGAGAATACATACTCCAAAACACTTTAGATTTTGTTATTAGTTATATATCACTTGTAAGGCTTAGTGGCAAACGAACCAACTAAAGTCCTTCATAACATCAAACCGTTTAGTATTTGTATAATAGCGAGTCACTGTTGAGTAGTACTACTGGGTTTGACAAACCCCACCCAACTCTAAACTCGACTAGAGGTCGAGTGGGTGTAATTTTGGCTAACACATTTACATGGTTGTGGTAGACATGGTGGCAAGGCAATTGATAAACAGTCAGCTTCGGTGTCGAACACTTAGTAATACTTGTTTTATAGGCTAGCTACCTATCGATATATAATTGACATAACATCATCTGGTAACGCAAACACTTAAACGCAAACATTTTCTTTATTTATATATGTGAACTCACCAACCCTGTGTTGACACTTTTAGTATGTTATTCTCAGGTAGCCGAGGCGGGCGCGCGGTATAGAAACATGCATTTCATTGAACTCTATCGTTTTTGCAAACTTGTTTTAAACGGTTATTAAATGGGTTTTAAGTCGTCCTGCGTGGCGCAAACACTTGGTTTACGAATTTACGCTTCCGCACTTATTTAAACTTAAATGTTTCATGGTTTGAAAACTTTATTTATGGTGTTTGATTATAACTAATGATTCCGATCTTGTTAGTTCACACCCTCTAACGGTAAAACTCCGTTAGTGGATTTTGAGGGTGTGACAGGTCTTCACTTGAAGAAGGTAAGGACCGGTTTCTAAGACCTTATATGATCATCTTGATTGTCATAACTCATATGATCCTTAACAATTCTTTTAACAAGTACCTAATGTCAAGTGATGCCATGTCTCCCTTCGAAAATGATTGTGGCTTGCCTTACGAGTTGTATTTTTCTTTCTAGGATTGTTGATATTAAACTTTAGAAAAATATTATGAACGTGTGTTTTATGTGGATTACCAAGTGAGATCAGTGTTGACAATCCGCTCTTTGGTTTCGCCGTGTCGACTTTTGAAATTGATGGTGTGAAGAAAGATGTTGGAGTTTTGAGGCTTTGAGCAAATAGAAAAATAGTTTGATCAGGAAATTTAGTCTATGAATGAATCACCAAGTGACATTTGTCCCCTATTATTTTCTTTTACAAGAACAAGTGTAAGTGTGTGTGTGTGTGTACGGAAATTAGACCGATTTGTCCAAACAATAACATAACATAATCTTTTGATTCTCCGAGAGTCCCGTTTTGTGTGTGTATGTATTGAAATTAGACCGATTTGTCCAAACAACAACATAACATAATCTTTTGATTCTCCGACGGTTCCGTTTTGAACCGTCAAGAACAAGACGATAAAACAAGGATTTGATATAATATGATGTTGTACCAGAGGAGAAGGATCCATGTCTGATGATTATTTAGTGTGAAACAAGAGAATGAAAGCAGGTTTGTTTGTGATTTGAACGGCGGTGGAGATGTTTGGCGGTGGTTGAAGAGAGAGAAAGAGTTGAGAGTGTCTGGAAAAAATGTGAGGGGATAAAGTGAATGAGTTTTTGGTTTCCCCTTTATATAGGGTCAACCTATCTCGCAATAGAGTCAAAACTTCTCGAATGTTAAATGATTTACACCCTCAACCCTGCAACTCTAATAATATTTATAGATTTAAACCCGAAATTAAGAAAAGGGTTAGTGTAAATATCTAACATGTTTAAGTTGGATTGTGTTAAAGCAAATATCAAACATTATGAACATAAGACAATATCGGTCTTATCCAGAGTAAATGATCACTACGATAATAAGGTGAGAGTAAAAACACTTATGAATGGTGTGGATGTAAATGATCATTTACTTTGTTATAATCATACATTATATATTTATGCTTATATTTATACCAATCACATCTATTAGCAATACGGTACACTAGATGGGGCAATTCCCTATCCCTTTCCAGAAGGCTTTCTCTTATGTGATTGCGAGTACTATTATGATAATGACCTCTAACCGTTTTCCCTTGGACCATTTTTTGTCTTTTCCTGTGTAGATGTACCTTTTGCCTTAGTTGTTCTAGGACGATACACTTATAGGTTGAGAAAATGTGGATTTGGGTCTCTTTTGCGCCTAAAGCAGAAACTACACTAGATGTTTTGTTTACGAGAATTAAAACGAAATCAATTGACATTTACTTTGTTATAATCATACATTATATATTTATGCTTATATTTACACCAATCACATCTATTAGTATTTTGGTACACTAGATTGGGCAATTCCCTATCCCTTTCTAGAAGGTTTTCTTTTATATGATTGCGAGTACTATTATGATAATGACCTCTAACCGTCTTTCTCTTGGACCATTTTTGTCTTTTCCTATGTAGATGTACCTTTTGCCTTAGTTGTTCTAGGACGATGAACTTATAGGTTGAGAAAACGTGGATTTGGGTCTCTTTTGTGCCTAAAGCAGAAACTACACTAGACGTTTTGTTTACGAGTATTAAAACGAAATCAGTTGATTGTTTTGTGTGTAATTATTATGGCTTATTTAATGTTTGAGTAGGACTTACTTTGTTTTTTTTTCTTTTTTCCTAATTATGTTGACTCTAATTATTAAGGGTTTATATTGGGTTGTTGAAGTAAACATTTGCTCCGGGTAGCCAACAAGTATCAATCGTGGTGTAACATGAACTTTGTGAACAAGTAAAATACATAATTAAACATTACAATAAAGTTATTGTTTAATTTATTCTTTTTAAACGACTCCCTCTTTTAAAAATTCACACTCCCTCTTTTAAAATGAATTTGTGTCACCTCAACCACCTATCTCAGAGATCATTGGTTTGTAGTTTAATCTCGTAATAAAAGGTTTTAAGTATATTATTGTGAACCACTTTAACTAAAATTTTGAAATAATGGACACAAATAATCATATTAGAAGAGTGAATAGGGCGTCCAAACCCATATAATATATAACAATTATTACAATAACTACAGTATAATATGTTGTTGAGAGAACCACAACTTCAACTTTAAAAATTGAAACGACATCCTGCCTCACAAATCTCATTCTTTCTCTTTCTTGCCTTTCTTACCCTTTCACTCTTTATCTCATGAATCGAACGGACACAAATGGAGCATATTCGTGTTTTTGTTTATCTTTAACCGAACAAACGATCAAAAACAAACAATTTAACTAACAAGGATTTCTTCTTTGTATTCGTTAATGTGTGTAAGTCATGCTTGCCGTGTGCGCATATAATGTATATATGTGTGAACGCTCATGTGTGCAAAAGTGAAATTGCACTAATTTGACGTTATTTTACTAATCTCGTGAAAATAACATTAAAAGTGTCGGAAGGTTAACCAGGCATCATGTGGTGGCGTTGATAGCCGAAAGATAAGGGTACATGCACCAATCGGCCGGTGTACCGATGGTTGAGTGTTATGTGCCTCATATCCAAGGCTTGATGCAAAACTACTATCGAGCAGGGGCTCTCATCGGAAGCAACCTCTCTATTCATACAGGGTAAATGTAAGACTATCTACATCTTACCATTCTCAGACCCTACCATAGCTTTGCTATTGGTGGATATATTGTGTACGATGATAATAATGCTGATGATTCGTTAATGTTTGTCCATTAACAGTAAAATAATCATTTCATAATTGTAAACAAACGATCATAAATGAATCGGTGAATAAACATAATTTAGTTAAAACCAATTAAAAGTAAAAATGGACCATAATTTGTTAACCTCAAAAGTTATTAAAATTAGATTAAATTATACAGCTCGAAGAAAAAAAAGAAAAAAACTAGATTAAATTATAACAAGTCTTAAAAAATATTAAATGATTATATAAACAAATGTAAACTATTAAACATAACGAACGTAACGAGAAACATAAACGCTACAAACATTCATCAACATTAATGAACGAGACATATGTTTGATTCGTTTCACTAAATTAAGTTTGTTTCTTTTTGTTCATTTATAGTTTTTAAATAAATAAACTTATATATTAGTTAATTTAATTAATTTAATTTAATATGTAAAATAATAATAATAATAATAATAATAATAATAATAATAAATGGTGATTTAGCTTTAGACGGAAATCAATCATCCGTGAAATCACACTATTAATTTTGCTTATCGTCAAACTCTCGTCTTCAAGGTTTCTTCGAAAATATGAACAACTCAATTTTGAGTGTTAAATAGTAATAAATAAATGTGGTTATTACAAAAATGGAGAAGTAGAGGTAACATGGAGGAAGACCCAGATTCAGTCCTCAACTCTCATCCACTCATCGATAATGATAATGATAATGATAATGATAATGATGATGATGATAAGCTGCTAATACAAGCTCTCGCTCAAGACCTCCAAAACCTAATATTATCCTGCACACATAAAGAACAACAACATTCACTTGTAGCAATAAACAACCAAGCAGTAGATGAGAAGGTGGAAGTGGATCCGAATGAAGTTAGGGTTTTAGAAGAACGAGAAACTGGTGAGATTGAAATTATATGTGAAACTAATGAAATTGGGGATTATGAGAATAATAATAATGAAGAAGAAGAAGAAGAAATTAGGGTTGAGGATGTGGAAGATCTGGAGAGTGAGAGTTTAAGTGTTGGTAAATCGAAAGGCTATCATTATCCGTTGAGACTAGATGCCGAGGATTGCGCGTATTATATACGAACTGGGATGTGTAAGTTTGGGTCAAATTGCAAGTTCAATCACCCTATTAGAAGGAAAAATCAGGTGGGTTTATTTCTCATCAATTACATTATGTTTTAAACTCGGATGTTATGTTAGTTGCATCTTGTAGTTTAAATTTCGAGAATTGGATATTAGTAAATAATTGAAAAAGATTTGTTTTTTAGCAGCATACTAAGGAGACAAAGAAGCACAAGGAAGAAAATGGGCAGACTGAGCACCGCAAGGTATTTACCGTCTCTATTGATTCAGAGGCACTGTTGTATGGTTTTAATTTGGTTCAATTTATCACAAATCACGGCTGTGTGTCGCGATTATAATGCTTGATTTACTTATGCCTAAGTTATATAACTCATGCCATTAGTAGCACATCTTGATCTTTATTAGGATAATCTATGATCTTCAGCCTCCAAATTGTATAGCTAATCCTGATTCCTGACAATCTTGAGTCATTATGATTGGAGTCTTTATGCCTTTGCAGTTCTTTTTACAAATTTGACACGAGTTTACTGCAGTATCGTGTATTTGGTGTTATGTTACTTCATTTGGTTATCAGTAGCATCTAGTAGTTAGATACTCAAGAAACCTTACGTTGAATCTCAGCGACTCTATAAGTTATTGAAAAAGACTTGTTTTTAGCAGCCTATCAAGGAGCCAAAGAAGCACAAGAAAGAAGACGTGGAGAGGCAAGGACAGACTGAGCGCAAGGTATTCACTATCATTGTTTAATAATGTTCCCATGCAATCTTTATTAATTCAGATGCGGTGTTGTACGGTTTTAATTTGGTTTGATCCATCTCAAATCGCACTTGTGTTTTGTCACGGCTGATGATAATACTTGATTTATCTATGTGCATAAGCTATATAACTGATGCTATGTAATACACTGTCATTCATAGCCCTTTTTGGTGGATGGAGCGCTAACCTTGATATTTATTACGATAATCTTTGATCTTCAGAATTCAGCCTCCTGGCTGTTGGTTAATCTGACAATCGTCATTATGATTGGTGTGTTTATGATGTTGCACCTTTATACAAATTTGGCTTTAGTTTACTCCAGTATCATATATCTTCGGTGTTACGTCATTAGATTATCAGTAGCATGTGGTAGTTAAAATTTCAAGAAACCTTACATTGGATCACAACTACTATATAAGTTATTGAATAAGACTTGTTAATTTTTTTTAAGTTGTAGTTATTGGTGTGTTTTATTACTTTTTATAGTTTATTGGTATATGGTTCAGAGGCCCCAATAGGTTTCTCTACGGTTTATAGGTTTCTCACTTATATATTAAGGGTTCTCCCTCCGTTCTAGTTACAACATTCAGTTAAATATTGTCTCTTTTACATTTTTTTTACCAGCCTATTAAGGAGACAAAGAAGCAGAAGGAAGAAAACATGGAGAGGCAAGGGCAGACTGAATGCAAGGTATTTACCATTATTGTTCATATACGAACTATATTGATTCAAATGCAGTGTTGTACAGTTTTAATCTGGTTTAATAAATCACAATTGTCTTTTGTCACAACTGATGATAATGCTTGATTTACTTATGTGCCCAAGTTATATAACTGACTTGAGTTTACTGCAGTATTATACATCTTCCGTGGGCTGCAAGCTTGGAAAGGCTTGCAAATTCAATCATGGAATAAGAAAGACTGTCAAAACACCAGTGGCAGAGTACAACTTTGTGGCCTACCAATCCGACCGGTATTAAACTATTTACAACCATAATTATATTTTATATAAATCGTTTTATTTTTTGACTTAATTTCCTTATAGGGAGAAAAAGAATGCCCTTACTACATGCGTAATGGTTCTTGCAAATACGGTTCAAGCTGTCGGTTTAACCATCCTGATCCTACGGCAGTTGGAGGCAGTGATTCTCCCACAGCGGTTCCATTACAACCCACACCCCAACCAAATATTCCCAATATGTCCTCATGGTCAACCCCAAGACCACCCGTGATGTACCCACCCACCAAATCCAGATTGGAATGTTTATCAGGTGAATGAAACTGACTGATTAATATTAAGTTCATAATTTATTAAATAAATAACTTATTTTCATGGTTTTGACTTGTTTAGGCTCCTGCTCCAGTTCCTGCTCATTTATACCCGAGTTCAGAGCAGGGCGTACCTATACCACCGGCTTTCTTCCTCAACAATCCACCGAGTAATAATACCAGCATGTATACTCATCAGCAGCAGCAGCATCAGCAGCCTCCTATGTTATTTTCAGGGTATCCCGAGAGGCCCGGTCAACCTGATTGCGGTCACTTTATGAAAACTGGAGTCTGCAAATACCGGGCATCATGCAAATATAACCGTCCTCCGAGTTGATTCACCAGAACTTCAAAAGTAAGTTCGTCTTCATATGTCATTTACATTACTCTAAGAAAGTTTAGCTTTCAATCATAATGCATATTACATGAATAATATAGGTGTCTTAGCTTTATGTTATTTCAAATAGGTTATATAAAAAAATAACTAAAAAGGGAATGGGTTGGAAATCACCCATTGTCAAAAGTAGGATTGTAAACAAACCAAATGTTCATTGAACCGTTCGTGAACCATTCGGCAGGAAATCCTTTTATGTTCGTTTATTCAATAAGCGAACGAACATGAACAAATATTTTTGTTTAAGTGAACGGGAACATGAACACATTTACTCATTAGTTATTAATATAATATATAAAATGCAGGATCAGAATATATGCACTTACTTCAGTAGACATGGAACATGCAAATATGGGTCAGCTTGTAAGCACGATCATCCAGTAAACGATAACAGCAATCCGAACGCTGCAGGAGAAGGGTATGATGGGTCAAACGAGCCTTGGTCGGTGTTTCAACAATCCGGGTGATCAAGTGGTGCAATTTACCATCCTCGGATATAAGTGTAATGTTTTACTTTGATTTTGTTGGGGGATATTTAGAAAATTGTTTAATGATATCAGGATGTGCTTAAATTATTTTCGTAGTCAAGTCTTGTACTGCTGCAGCCTATGCTTTTGTTTGAGCCAATGACTGCTTTGCCCTTGAGTATTCAGTGGCATGCAAACAGGCAATAGATTATAGGGCAAATGTTGAAAATCCTATTGCTTTTGTTGAGAACTTGAATCAAAGTTGTTTTACTTTTTTTTATATGGTTGAGTCATTGAACTTATAAAACCCAACCAAAAGGTCTGTTATAGACCAAATCATACTAATGACATCTTTGTTGCTTTTTGTTGCAAGTAACCCTAACAAACGGGTTGATAAGACAAGGTTCGGTTCAAACAACTAATTGGTTCGCATCATAGAATAGACTGTTAGGTAGCTGATTAAGGATGAACCTATAACTCATGTGATTTCTAATGACTTGTCCTTAGGTTGGGCGATGAGAAATCTTGCGTCTCGGAGAAACTTTTTTCGACTTTGATGTATTGGATTGACATTTGATGATGTTTGTCTCATGTGCTATATGAGCAGTAAATATACAAATGCTACATCTCGTCGTATATTCTATTTCCAACCAGTACCAAAACAGGTGGCCCTTAGCTTCCTAATCCATGAGCTTAACCTGTATTATATTTGTATTATTAATATTTTATTAATGTGGTTTGTACATAAAATCTGATTTATGTCACATGCCTCGCGCATTTATAACACATCATGTCAAATGGTTTATGGTTTTTGATCAAAACATCATGCAGGGTTCAATCCGGTCTGCACACACTTTTTTTAATGAGTAATTAATGTGTTTAAACTTTAAATTTTACAAATAATTCATGTTCCAACTGATGTTTGCCTGTTTGGTAGGATTTTAAATGTTGAACATAGTTCCAACTTCCAACACATATGAAACCAACACCACATACATACACGTATTTCAGGTATTTATACAAATTGTGACTAATGCAAGTGTGATCATTAGTGCAAAAACCATTAATCTTAATTATTATCCCACTAGTCGACTTTTTGCAAACAAATCAGGCTAAAAAAACATTTATTTACACTAAGTTGTAAAGCAAGGATACCCATTGAGTTCCTCAGTGGCGTAGCCAGAAATTTTTTCCTACGGGTTCGAAAATTTTTGAGGGACAAAAGACCGACTGTTTACCACTTATATTTGGGTATTCTACGGGTTCGATGTTGAAATTTCTACGGGTTCGATGTCAAAATATACTAATATATAACATTAAAACAAAATTTTGTACGGGTTCGGCCGAACCCATTCCCCTAAGGCTGGCTACGCCCCTGGAGTTCCTCATGCTAATACTGAAAATTTTAATTTATAGGATCTTAAGGTGATGAGATTAGGAAAGGTGCGGGCAGGATTTGTAATCAAGTGCTTCACTTCACAGAACTCATAATTGTCAAATAATATACTAAGTTACTAACACGAGAATATCATAACCTTCAAGAAATGAAATCGGTATCAAAGTGCTTCAGATTCTTTGTAGGGCAATAAAATCATGTAATTTCACTCCATCTTTAATCAGTCTTAGGGACATCTTTCTTCGGCAGTTCCTTAGGTTTGGCCTTCTCCATCTCCCTATAAGACCAAACAAGTTCAAATTGAGATTTGTACAAAATACTGCATATAAACAAATTCGGCTGATAAAACTGGATTGTTTTTGTTTTACCACACAGGACAAACTAAACAATAAGCAAGCCCATTGGATGAATTCAGACACTGTTGAACACTTGTAAAAGTGCTCCTAATTACTAATTTGAGCTAATAACTGACTATAAAAGGTTAAGATATGATCCCTTACTTCACCATACAACTAACTAATAGTCTAATACACATCTACCAACTACACACCAACAAGTTACCACATATTGATGAGAAAGTACAGTTGAGACTGATTCCCGCTGCTATTGATCAAGGGCGTTAATTGGATTCTAAACTATCAGTATAAGCAGCATTATATGCATAACTTTTTATGAATACCGCAAGGAAACACGAATCCTTGAAAATTATGACCTAAAACATATATAACAGATTAATATGCCATCAAAAACAACAGATTTGGCCATGAGATTAGCCTAAGTATAAGTCTGGAGTACTTATTACTTAGCGAATATAGCCAACCACTCGGACTTCATACTTAGCTATATATGTAACCGTTCGTTAAGTAATAAGTGTTAATAAGTACTCGAGACCTATACTTAGGCTAATCTTCAACAGATTCAAGCTGTGTCACTAGTTATTGCTTCCTTCATCAATAATTAATAAATTTGAGAAACCTAGGTTATTATTATACACTAAACTGATGCATAATTTCATAATCGATCAATATCATAACCTAAAAAAATTAGAACAAATCATACTTAGCAGCAGAAGCTGATTCTTCCTCGAGCCAGTGGCGAATTTGACGAACGTTCCGTTTGAAAATAGAAGCAGACTGTTTCACATCGCTTCGCATCAGTAATATCACTGCACTCACTCCCGCCACGGTCAGTATTAGGTTTGTTAACGCCATTTGATCTCTCGGTTTCTCAAACCGGATGCTAATTGATAGTTTATAGTTACGGTACGGTTGGAACGACGGCGTTTTGGGATTTGTTAACGGCGGCGAAGCGACGGCTTGAAGGAAAAGAAATCCAAAACTCAAATTAATGGGAGCCCTTCATTGGCCCTTGCACTATTGATATTTTACAATTTATCTCCTTTGGTTTGTAAATGTTTTCAGTTAGGTCTCTAAAGTACAAATAAAATCATTGTATTAACTATTAAGCATTAGCTTTAGAGTTAACTACTTGTTTAGACTCGCGTTATGTGTCGGGTTGTATGAGGGATGCTGGAAAAGATGTCATTTGTTTCGGCGTATCGATGAATTAATATAGATTATTTGGAAATAACCTAGTAAAATAAGTAAGACACACAGTTAACTAACTGTGTCTAGTGTTAAAAATTATCTTTAATTATAATAAGTTAAATAAAAAAGAATTATATGTATAAAAATTAAAACAATAAAAAATGTTAGAAAAATAAAGAATAGGGCTTTAATAGAGTATAACTCTATTACACATGTAAATCACTTGAAGAAATAAAAAGTTATAAAATTTCATGGGTCATATGATAATTTTGTTAAAGTTTAAGAGTAAACACATAATAATCTCACCTTTAAAATTTCAGTCAACGGTCCAATCCTTTCGACTATTTTTCTCTCAGTGGACCCGTGTTAAGTGCTTTTCTAAATTTTAAACCAAAATTTTAGAGCTTTTGATCGGAAGAAATATACGAGTCAGTCGACTGATGTAAAAGTTATTTTTTTTCATAAGACATGTATATGTGTTCATGTTTGTTCGTTTAAAAAATCAACATGTTTTTATCCGTTTATGTTTGTTCGTTAAAAATCTAAAAAACCTAAGCCCAAACATTAAAATATATAATGAACATTACAAACTAATATATACATATTAAATTAAAATAAAACTATGCTAAAAAAAACAAATCGTTGCAAAATATGAAATAGTAAAACGATTAAAAACAAAAAATCTAAATAAACTCTACAACACGGGGGAGTCAAACTAGTTACTTATAATTATTTACCTCCAAAACAAAATAATGTTTCATTTATTGAACTTAAAAACTTTTCTAAAATGTTCGTAGCATATACCAATTTTTATGATACCATCTAATTATTTTATTTATCTTATTTCAATCGTAGAATGAAAAACTATTAATAAAACAAATATTGTTTTTTACATGTAAAACGTCAAACATGTTTAGCAAATAGGTTAAAAAGGCTATGTTCGGTTAAACAATTTATAAATATCTCCATGTAAAAACTGATAATTTGACACGAATATATATGCTTCTAACTATTATTCTAATTTTAAAGATACATCTAACAAAAATAATAGAGATTAGTTAAAGAAAGTGTGATGGTCTAACATAAGTTTTTATACAAACGACTTGACGAATGGTACATAGATTAATAGTTGAAGAATGGTACATAGATGAATATTAAATATTTGAGTAACTTAAATGATGCATTTTAATATATAGATGATTCTATTGTTCTTGTTTATGATGAATATTAAAAAACCATTGATGAACACCATTTGTACACACCTACCCTATCTCTCAAATCTCGTCTTACCCTCACATAACTTGTCTGTAGACGTTCGTCTCCACATTGGGACTTACCCTCATATAACTTGTCTGTAGACGTTCGTCTCCACAATCAAAACACCTTGCCTCCTCGTTCGTAGCAACTCTTTCCCCAAGTATGCCCATGTTAACCATTGATGGCCATGGACAACAGTGTTCAAGATGATCATTCTTCTTCATAAATTCTTACTTTTTCTTAACATATTTCACTACCCACCATGAAGTTTTTTTGTAACAATAAACCTGTCCTATGAGGAAATAAGCCTCATATTTTCAGTGAAAATTCTTTTCCTATATAAACTTATTTTAATGTTTATTTGTTTATATCTTTAAAATATACTCCCTCCGTCCCATTTTAAGTGTCCTAATTTGATTTTTCAAGCCTTTCTTGTTTAACTTTAACCGACAATATTTTTGTTTGTGTTATATAATACTTGATGTAAAATATATGAATGGATTGGGTTTTAAATGTATTTTACATTGATATAATTTTCATCAAGTATTATATAACACAAACAAAAATATTGTCGGTCAAAGTTAAACAAGAAAGACTTGAAAATTCAAATTAGGACATTTAAAATGGGACGGATGAAGTAATATTTAGTTTAAACTTTGAGTCTTTGACTAATGAGAGTTTGGTGTTTTATTGGCAAAAACAAAAGTCTTGAGTTCAAGTCCCTCACGTAAATTCGTCACTATCAAAAATATCTATTATAAACTTTAATAAGTTTTCTAAAAATACAACGTATTTGATTGACTTTATAGAAAAAATATATACCTTGAATTATTTTATAAACTTTCTATAAGCTTAACTTTAACTTTTTTCTTTGGGTTCATTTGAGATTTTTGTAAAGGCTACTAAACCCGGGTAAAACTGTGAAGCCTGATTCGAAACGGGTCTTTTCATAATTAATCCTTTTACTTACCCGTCAATCGTCATTGATCACGTGATTTAAGCCTCTGACTATAGTAAAGATTTTTTACACGTTTGCAGGCTCACAACTCATAAAATAAAATAAAACTCTTCACTTGTAAACCTGACACACGACGCACACCGTATTCGCCTGAGATTCTGCCGCCAATACAAACCACCGGCGGAATTGCGAGCACAACAGCAACTACTTTAACCAACATTTCACCTGATTCTCGAATCCGTTATTATTTTACAATGTAAGTTTATGCTGTATACGCTTAAATCGTTTATTATATTTAGGGCTTAATGTGATGATTGATTGTTACACACAAAAATCTGAGTGCTTTCTTTGTTTTTCTGCAATTTTGAAGGGTTTAGGTTTTTTTTTTATTTTTTATTTTAATTTTATTTCATTCACTTTTGGCTTTTTTATTTAATTTTATGGTGTGTATGTGGCTATGTGCATACTTCCATTGGAAATTTGATGTTTTTTGGGGGAAATAATGTCTAGACATATATTTAGAGTGCACGTAGTGGGTGACAAGTTGTTGGTTTTTTGGGTGATAAGGGGCTACAACCCCCCACCCCCCGGGCGATAAGTTGGGGGGGGGGGGGGTTGTATAGATTTGTTGCCCGTCGGGGTTAAAAAAATATTTTATTCAATGGGGGGTGATTTTTGGCTTGAACACCAAAATGAAAATAGCCCCTATGTGGCGTCACGTGTCGAAAATCTTCCCCATTTTGTAGCCCTCCACTGCGCATAGCCTTACAGTGAATTGTTTTTTTTTTCTGGGTTTAAAGACAGGTGTAATTTTTGGTTTTATATTTTAAAGAAAGGGTTATGTAAAATTAGTATGTTTTGTTTACTAAGTTTAAACCAAATTTAGGTGTACAGCCATTTAAATGGTAGTAATTGACTATATTGACTTTGGTCTAATGAGGATCTTTTATTTAATTATTTGAAATGAATGCTTAACATGTTGGTTAAAGATTACCATTGATGATTGAACATCTTTTCTTGAATGCTTTTTTGGGCAGAGTTGTATTAAATCTTGTGTTTGGTAGGAAAAAGTTTGATGTAAGTATGTTATGAGCATGTTTGAATTGATGGTTAGTGTTAGTTTGAAAATAGAAGTTTGGATTTGATCATAAAACATCAGCTCGTGATTCTTGAAACTTCAATTTCATATTTGTAGTTTTAGATTACCGTTTAATCTATGTTTTCGGTTTTGTGATTCTTTTGTAGCTCCTGACAAGTGACAACCCTTGGCTTATACTAAAACACCATAGAAGAAAACGGTTCCTATGGGAAAAGCGTGTGAAGAATGCACTCAACACTGCCTCACAATGCATAAAAAGGAAAGAAATCCAGCATCTATAATGACTACATTCTGTAAAGTCATGATGGGTGACGATTATTCTAAAACTATGGTATTAAAATTATTAATTTCTTCACATCATTTGCTATTTATTTTTTGCCTTTTGGATTCTTTTTCCCTCAAATGTCATAATATATCTTCTTGATAAAATATGTCATTGATAGTATTCATTTGCAGTTTCTACCTCCAAATTTTGCGTGTCGTGTAAAATATCGGGTTGGCAAGACGACACAACTAAAGGATTTTAATGGTGAGGAATGGGTCGTAGAGTACACGATGATTGATGACTGTGTGGCTTTTCAAGGAGGATGGGATACTTTTGCATTAAAACATGGGCTACAAAAGGGTGATATTCTGGTGTTTCATTATATAATGAAATCTCACTTTGTTGTCTTGATGTATGGACCAACTGGATTGCCTGAAACTCGCCACTATGGATCTCTTAACCTCCCAACGAAAGAAAACAAGAAAAGTAATAATAAGTTGACCATGAATGGTCAAACCTCATTAAAAGTCAATGCTATTTGCAATAACACTTCACATGAATCTTCTTCTAAAGCTGAACCTTTTGTTCATGAAGTGAACAGTGTGAAGGCAGTTAATAAAAAGGGAAAGGAGGCCATGATGTCACCAAATGAGAAAGAAATGAATGTCTCAGTTCCTGATTACGTGTGGTCCAAGAGTCCTACAACTCTGATGCCATCATGTTTGGTTGATAACAACAACAACAACAACAATAATAGAAATTTGCAGCCGGTGGCGCTGGAAATGGTATCAGATGTTGGCCAGAAAAACAATGTGGCGGCCAGTGGTGGCAATTCAGAGGAAAATGAAATTAACAGAGTTCAGAAGTCGGTGGCATCAGATGATAGCCTGAAAAAAAATGTGGCGGCCAGTGGTGGTGGCGGTTCAGATGAATCTGTAATTAACAGAATTCAGAAGCCAATCTTGGAATCAAACGGTGGCCAGAAAAATAATGTGACAGTGAGTGGTGGCGGTTCAGATATTAACAGAATTGGGAAGTCAGTGGAATCAGGCGGTGGCCGGAAAAACACTGTGGCGGTGAGTGGTGGTGGTGCAGATGAAACTGAAATTAACCGATTTCGCAAGTCGTTGGAAAATCGAATAGACGAGGCGGGTAAGAAACGCAAGGAAAGCACTGCGGTTCAGGGTGAAGTCACACACAGCAATTCTATGCATAAGAGATTGAAGCCTGCTGATGTTCCTAGTAAGTTACTTTTTATTAGTTTGACTTTCTTGGTCAACTCTGTTATTCATAAGTTATGAAATTTTACATAAAGATTGTCAGAAACCGTCTTTTTAACACGTCTCTTATGTTTAAGCAGTAACACCAGGCCAGCCCGTTAAAGGAGAGCCCTTCACTGGAATCTTTTCTAAACCAATGGGTATTTTTGTAATTTACACACCTTGTAACTGTTTTTATTCTTATTCATAGTGTGACTGTTTGCTAACATTGAACAGATAAATGGAAGGAACGGGCAAAAAAGGAACCAATAATGAACCGTGGCTCTGGTGGCTCGATAAAAATGGAACCAACAACTGACCATGGCTCAGGAGGTTTGATAATGAGGACGCCCAAACCCGAGCCGGAGGACTATGACGAGACACCCTTATCTGGTTCCTCCAACACTCCATTTTCTGCAATTATGAGTAGCTACCAATACCTTGTATGTTTCCTATTAACCTATGCGTTCAATCTTTTATAATATGTTTTGTAAAACATTTAAAAAAGTTAAAACATATGCAGGAATTGCCGGATTCTGTGAAGTGGAAAGATAATAAGGTGATTCTTCTCAGAAATGGGGCGGATCGATGGCCGGTTTTGTATCAATTCAAGTATGATTATAAGGCGTTGACACAAAACTGGTCGATATTTGCAAAGGAAAAAGGAATTAAGCCAGGAGACAAATGTGACTTTGTGCTTGTAAGTGCGTCAACTAATCGCTATGCTTGTAACGTGTATGATGTACACGTTACTAGTCAGTGAAGTGTTAACTGTGGCACAATGGTTTTTGGTCTTTTGCACTCCGCCTTTTTGTAAATTGTAACTAGGTTCTATGTGGTTTGGGTGGTTGGTCTGAGTTGTGGAACTAGTTTTTTGTGGTTTATAACAATCCTACCTTTTGGTTACTTATTTGAATTAACAGTACATAAGGCCATAAGGGGGCTTTAACTGTCAATAATTTTCAGCTTGCACAGAAAGTGAACACCGGTTGTTTGTTTTCTTTCTTACTTACTTTCTTGAAGCAGTGGTCTCAGGACCTTCAGCCTTTTCGGCTGCTTTGTTCCGTTTCTATTACACAAAAGGAAGAATTGCACCAGTGAAAATAAATTAGTCAACTGAACCAGGGTCAAAGCTGAGAGAATGGTCAATAGAGAAAACTAATTAAAAGCCATAAAGTTCACTCAGGAACAAGCATATTAACACGTCAAATTAACATAAAACGTCATTAACAAGCAAATAACACGCCGGCGTTGGTTTTTATACAGTGTCGTCATTTTTTATTTTTTTTCCTGCTTTCTTCTCGTTCTTTTGATTCTTTATCTAGTACTCTAGTGTTTATTCCCGTGCTGGCAAAGCAGTTTTAGCTCCGACAGACGGTCATCATAAATGTCAATGGCTAAACTTCAAACCCAATCCTGCAGTTATTATTTGTAAGTCACTTTTGGTTTCAACTTTTTGAGAAGTTGGAACATGATCTTGTATAGTCAATTAGTCACATATATTGCTGGAAGTATAAACGTTTACAGGTCTGTCTTGCTTTCATGTGAAGTTTGCAACACTCAAAAGAGTTATTGGTTGTTTGAAGTGATTTTGAACTTATTTACTTATGTTTTGAATGTCTTTAGTTCTCATATCAGCATCTTGATCATTTATGTTGGATGCTAGCAACACTTGGAACAGCTCTTGCTTGGTGTGTGTGTATATATATGTTATTTTCTTAAGTGGTGTTACAAAATTGAAATGCCTTCTTTATAAAGGCATAGAACTAGTGTGTACTACTATATAACATTATCGATAAAGGAATTTGCATCATTACAAAAAAGAAAAGAAACGAAAAAAAGAGTTACATAATAACTAACTACAAGTAATGCAAATAAATGTGTCATTTGTTTTGCATAAATTCAGCCTTAAATTCAGCCTTAAATCGTACATTTTCTCATTTGTTTTATAATATTAATGAAATGAATCACTACTCATTGATCACTTCACCCTATAAAGTCATAGTCTAGATGTTCTGGCAATCTACAAATTGTGACATGCAAAAACAATATTTGAATATGACACTAGAATTCATTTATCTTTATTGATTTAATTACTTTAAAGGTTTATTTTTATCCGACGATCAAGAAAATGCCTGTACAAGAGACTCTCGCTTCATACGGCTTGCCATTTCTTGATCGAGAAAATAGGCTCAAGTACATTAGTCAGTTTAAGACAAGGAAGTTCACTCCTAAGAAGGGCCTCCAGAAGGAAGCAAAAAGACTCGTTATGCCGCATCTAATGCTGAGTAAGCCGACGCAACACATCAGAGAAGAGAGTTCCCCTTTATTGTAAAACAGGCACCTCGCGTCCTTTCTTAATAGATGGAGAAAGTGTCACTCGACAACTCGAAGTTTGATCAGTACACCCCCACGTGATCGCCTTTGTGGCACTAGCGGTACCCAGAAGTCATGGGTGATCATTGGTCATGTGATGTTTGGACATAGAATCAAGTCCTTGTGAATGCGCAGAGTCAAGTGCTCTTAATTTACGACCTCACCGTGGCATGCGCCAATAAGACCATCAAAATCCTTTGTGGCGCTAGTGGTACACATAAGTCATGCCTCCCCCCCCCCCCCTCTCCGATAAGTTTTAAATAATCTCTTCCCCTGTAAAAGGCAAAAGAACATTCCGGTTTTTATGAGACCATACTTGTGTATAATGACTTTCTATAGTAATTTTCAGTTTTTATATATTTAATAATATATAAAAACAAGCAGGACAAAGTTATTAAAGTCTAACAACACCAAAGACCAAAATAGTAGGACCGACAATTACACACATGTTTAATACACGATTAAACCTGTTAAATAAAATAAATACATAATTTATTTTTAAAAATATTTAAAATTAGTTCGACTAGACTCCATTTTCATATTGGTACATGAAACATACAACTACACGTACAATAGCTAAACGAGTCATATAAATATTTGATATTTGTTTTCCTAAATGCAAACCATAATGTAATTCCATAAAAGTAGACGGACTGAAATTGAACCTTGTTTAAACAAAAAGGTCAGAAACTACAAACTCAGCCTAATAAATAATAACCAGGTTTCTCCTTGTAGAACAAAACCCAAATCTCACAGATCAATCGAGTAGCAAACCAGAAGCCAGCCATGGAAGGTACAGAAGGCACACAGCAACCGCACCTAGTGCTCGCTAACAAGCTATTCCTCCTCACTCATTCCGACGTTGACGATATCGAGAAAGTCCGATTACGTGACGAGGTCATGACCACCGTAGTGACCGACGGTAACTGTCTCCACCATTATTTAATAGATTTATGTGGAATTAGGTTAAATTAATATGCTCATTTGTGTTAATTTTTTATTTGTTAGATATGGCGCCGTTGTACGAAACCCTAGCTGCGGAGTCGGTGCTGGAGCTTGACCAGAAGGTTCTGGACTCGATGCGTGTGAAGATTGAAGAAGAGCTTAAGAAGCTCGATGAGAAGTAAGTGAATGAGTCGGTAATTGAACGGTATATAGCATTTTTGTGTGTGTATATACAGTTATGTAGATATGCTTTAATAGGTTGAGACGAACAGTTTAATTTGGTGTAATAGTGATTATGAAGTAGGATGGATGCTTTTAGGAGGAAAACTAGTTGTGTTATTGGCCTCAGAAGGTTTATATCATGTATGATATGGAGAGGAGTTTTGTTAACAGTAAATTTATAATCTAATATAATTGTTAGTAACCTTAGGAACCATGAATTACAGCGTATAGTTTTGTGAATTTTGTGATGTAGATAGGCTTGAACAGGTTGAGATGAACTCTTTAAATTGGTATGATAGTTGGTATGAAGTAGAATCGATACTTTTAGGAGGAATATGAGTTTTGTTATTAGCCTCAGAAGAAGGTTAATTACAGAAAATGCATAAACTAGTGTGCTTGTAAGGTAATGATGGCTGTAAACAAATCAAACGTTCAGCGGGAAGGCGGCGATTAATAAATGAACGAACATGATCAAGAAATTTCGTACGGTTAGTTAAACAAATGAACATGAACAGAGATGCATGTCCGGTAACTATAAGAACTTTGTGTCATGACTTACAGTATGTTATTAAAACAAGTTTTGAAACAAAGTTGAGAGAGCGAGATTTTGTGTGTAGCCTTTGAGATGCATGTGCAGGAGTTTTCAATGCAGCTGGTACATTAAACTTTTTGAAGTGTGTTGTTTCACTACACCTCCTTTAGTTCCCACTGAATGCGATGCCCTTGTATTGTTTGCTGCTGACGTAAACAGTTATTGAGGGTGTGGATGTAAAGGATGTAGCTTTCTTTGTTATTTCTATTAAAGCTTTGATGCTTGTTTTTTTTAAAACTTTATGGTAGGATGATCATGGGATAACATTGTATTGTATGATATGCAACCATATAGTAATTCTGTCAGCTTGTTAGGTTTATCTGTTATACTTAAGCACTTGCCATGTTTCAAATACAAGGGCTATTACATATGCTTATACTGCTATCACAGTACCATAACTTCCTGTAGATAGCATATTTAGATTAATAATGTAGCATTTTGATCCAAGTTTATGTTTTGAGCTAATGATCATGGTCCATTGCAAATAATTGCCAGTGCCAGATACAAGGCAGCTACATCAAGTATCTGATTCACATTACATGGGACTTTGTTATTGCATTTTGGTTGATATACACATTCTCAGTCCTTTCAATATTGAAGCTGTATAGGTCATATGATTCTAATATTTGGACATTGTTTTTTCTGCTTTCTTTAGAATAGCTGATGCTGAAGAAAACTTGGGAGAAAGTGAGGTTCGAGAAGCTCATTTGGCAAAATCTTTGTTCTACATCCGCATTGGTGACAAGGTACAACACTTTTAGATAATAAGTTGCATAAATTACTAAATTCTATACTTTACTAGCTCCAGTGTGCACAAAGTTTATTTCACACTTTCACATCTTTTTTAATGCAAACAGGAGAAAGCACTAGAACAACTAAAGGTGACCGAAGGTAAAACAGTTGCTGTGGGCCAAAGAATGGACTTAGTATTTTACACACTACAAATGGGTTTCTTCTACATGGATTTTGATCTTATTTCTAGGAGTATTGATAAAGCAAAGAAGTGAGTTTAACTTATTTATTTATCCTATCGTTCTTATCCATTAAATTCCCTTTATTTATGCTCATAATTCTGATGACAGCTTGTTTGAGGAAGGAGGTGATTGGGAGAGAAAAAATAGACTGAAAGTTTATGAAGGCTTGTACTGCATGTCAACCCGCAACTTCAAAAAAGCTGCTGATCTGTTTCTTGATTCAATATCAACATTCACTACTTATGAAATTTTCCCATATGACACCTTCATATTCTACACTGTTCTAGCAAGCATTATTTCATTGGACCGAGTTTCTCTAAAGCAAAAGGTAAGCTTTTTAAACTTTAAACTCGTATGAGAAAGTTGTAAAAAAACAAGCCTATAACAAGTGTTATATATTATGCAGGTTGTGGATGCACCTGAAATTCTGACAGTTATAGGAAAAATCCCGTACTTGTCAGAATTCTTGAACTCTTTATACGATTGTCAGTATAAAGCATTCTTTTCTGCTTTTGGTAAGTTAATGTTATATGTTATCATATATGATATTTGATAACCCATTTTAATATCCGTTTGTTGATGATTTACAGCTGGCATCACTGAGCATATTAAGTTGGACCGTTATTTGCATCCGCACTTTCGTTACTACATGAGAGAGGTCAGGACTGTTGTCTATTCTCAGTTTCTGGAATCTTACAAAAGTATCACTATCGAAGCAATGGCAAAGGCATTTGGTGTAACTGTTGACTTCATTGACCTGTAAGTAATTCATGTAACATCTAGTTTTGTCATTTTTCAAATTTCAACCCGTAAATTATGAATGGATCAAAAGTTTCAAAATCATATTATTTACGGGTCAACAGGGAACTGTCAAGATTCATTGCAGCAGGGAAGCTTCATTGCAAGATTGATAAAGTAGCAGGTGTATTAGAAACCAACCGTCCTGATGCAAAGAATGCTCTGTATCAAGCAACTATCAAGCAAGGGGACTTTTTGTTGAACCGAATCCAGAAGCTTTCTCGTGTTATTGATCTTTAAGCGTGTAAGGTTTATTATAATCGTTTTCTCCAGTTTGGAACTATGTTTTAGTCTCGCCAATTTCGTCTTTGTAGTATTTGCTTTCAGTATTGGTCAAGGAGATTATGTTGATCCCATGCGCTTACATATTTGTGTGCTTCAAAGTTTACATGGAAATTTTATTTGACACTTGATGAATGCTTGTCTGTCGTTCCCTTAAAAAAGACGTATATTTGATTCGTTAAAATAGATGAAGCCTCAATGGCTGTAAACTATGAGAATACACTGCGCACCATAATGCCTCCTAATTATACTCTAGACTAGACGTGCACAAGAAAACTGGTTCCGTGTACACTGCGCACCATAATGCCTCCTAATTATACTCTAGACTAGACGTGCAAAAAAAACCGGTTCCGGAACCGAACCGGTGGAACCGACCCGGAACCGGTTCCAGTTCTTACCCGATGGACCTCATACCCGGTTTGGGTATTTTTGTACCCGAAAATCATACCCGGTTCCACTAATTGTATTTTCCAATTGGTTCCTACCCGGTTCGAAATTGTACCCGGTCCGGTTCTTACCCGAAATAACCGGTTCCGGCGGGTTTTTTTTAAAAAGGTCAACTAAATGTCAAACTAGCTGTTGGAACCGGTTCCAATGGTAATATAGCCGTTGGAACCGGTTTTTGAGAGTATTATAGCTGTTGGAACCGGTTCCAACGGCTAATAATATTACCGTTGGAACCGGTTTTTGAAAAAAAAAAGAGCCGTTGTAACCGGTTCCAACGGTAATATAGCCGTTGGAACCAGTTCTTGATGCCTAAAACCTATATATAAGTTGTTTTCCATCACTTGTTTCACCACCAAACACAAAAACAAACTAAAATACTTCTCTTTTAGCAAACCCGACCATCCAACTCTATTATTATGGCACCCATCAAAAAAACTAACAAGAAGGCTAAGAAGAGTGTTTTTATTGAACCCGTTCGTGCTATTGATGACCCAAATGTTCTTGCAGTCGTCACTCATAACCGCAACCAAGACATATGGAAGAATTGGGATTTGGTTGTCAATGTCGAAGGTGATCAAAAGGCTCGTTGCAAACTATGTGGAACACAATTAAAGCACGATTCCAACTCGACTTTGAGAAAGTACATCGAGAAGCCATATTGCAAGGCCTTGAAAGGGATTGGCGCAACCGATCAAGTTGACTTGTGTAAAGATGGTACACTATTTCGTTACAACACGAGTCAAGTTCAAGATAGAATGACAAAGTAACGAGGTTTGCCGTTTAACCACTTTGATGTCCCGGATTTGACGTCGTTAATTCGAGAAACTCTACAACCGCGATACACGCATGTAAGTCGTACTACCTTAAGACGTCATTGTATCAAGTTGTGGGAGTGTGCTAAAAAAGAGTTAATCGAGTTTTTTCATTCTTTACAAGCGATGATTAGTTTAACTACCGATGTTTGGTCGGCACCACACGGGTTGCCCGAATCATACATATGTGTCACCGCTCATTGGGTTGATTCGGTGACATGGCAATTGATGAAACGCACCATCGCTTTTGAAAACTTCCCGTTCCCACATACCGTTGAAAAATTGTTTGAATTGTTTGATGAAGTTATAATGACTTACAACTTGAGAAATAAAATATTTTCGATTTCGTTTGACAACGCTTCAAACAATACTAAGGCGGCCGAAAAATTTATCATTAAATATTCACCAACTTGTTTCGGGGATTTTTTTCATGTTCGATGTGTTGCGCATATCATCAACTTGGTTGTTCAAAAAGGTCTCGACAATGAAAACATTTGTGACGATTTAAAATTCTTTAGACTTATGTTACAAGATGTCTTCAAAAGTGGTAAATGAAGACATCTTGAATATAAGAACTATTGCAAGTCGGTTGAAAGAAAGTATTTGGGGCCGAATTGGGACGTTCCAACCCGTTGGAACTCAACTTGTCATATGCTCAAGTGTGCTTTCGCCCAATGCCAAACTCTACAAAGTTTCATAACAATCTTGTTGACGTACGCGAGGCCGATATGCTTCCGGAAAGTGTTTGGGTCAATGTCGGTTTTTTGTTGGGGTATCTTGACGTGTTCAAAAACTCAACAACAAAGTTATCGGGAGTCTATTATCCTACTAGTTGTTGGGTTTTGCAAGAATTATACTACATGTCTTGTACTTTTAAAGAGTTTGGGGAGAAGAACAAACTCTTCAAGAATATTGTTGCGGTAATGAAGGAAAAGTTCTTAAAATATTTTGAAAACATACCCCCGGTCTTTACTTGTGCCGCCGCATTAAACCCTTATTGGAATGTTCATGGGGTTGAGACAACGATCGAGGAAATATTCGACAACATGGGTATGCACTAGATCGACCCGAAGTTGTCGACGAAAGCGAAGGAAAAGTTCAACAAAAACCTTCAAGACCTTTATGACCATTATTTTCAAATGTATGGTCCAAGCACGAGATCGTCTTTTGTGAAAAAAACAACTAGTATGCCGTGCAAGGACCCACTTATAAACTTGATGAATGCGGTTCGTGAATCGGCATCTAAGAGGCAAAGAGGAAACACACCAACTAGCGAACTTGGTCGATATAGTGGAGCAAACTATGTTGAGGACGCAACGGTCGACGAAATTCGCAATATTGATTTGTTGGCTTGGTGGAAAGGAAAACAAAACGAATTTCATATTCTATCCGCCATGGCTCGTGATTTTCTTTCCGTACAAGCCTCAACGGTTGCTTCCGAATCGGTTTTTTCTCTAAGTGGGAGGGTATTATCAATGCCAAGAACAAAATTAACTCACGAGTCTCTAGAGGTTTGCATTTGCCTAAAAGACCATTTGGATGCGGTGGATCGTGTACAACACAAGGCGAACTTTGAAGACGAAATACCAATAGAGCGTCCTATTCATGATAAGGAGGCGGAGGATGGGCTTTCTTCCGATAATGAAGACGAGGGTTAAGACGAGAATGAAGACGAGGGTGAAGACGAAGAAGAGTTGTAATTTTTATTTGTTTTAGTAAAATTATTTGTAACAAGTTCAACTAATATTTAGTTTTGATTTGTTTAATAATAACTAATTTTGTTTTGTTTATTACTAGTACCGGATTATTTCTTATTAGTCATGATTAATTTTTTGTTACTTTTTTAATAACGACGGATATTTTATTTATTTAAACAATAACTATTACAAACATTATTAAAACATAAACGATAATAAACATAACAACTTAAACTAAAAATCAACGTCCGTCGTTTTAATCTGGCGTTCTACAACGATTAAGCATTGTCACCGGCGGTAGATGCTTGGGTTGTAGAGCCGGACGACTCTCTCACTTCCGCTTTTTTAGCATTCAAACTTCTTTTCTCACGACAATACTTATTCGTATGTTTTCGTAATGTCGAGTTGGACCCTGTTTTAAGAAACTTCGAGCAATATTTGCAACGAGCCATATCTTGTGCGTCGGTCATGACACACAAATCGTAATGAACCCAAATATCGGGGCATTGTGTTGTTTCGATCACCATAACAACGTCGTCATTAGTTGTCATTTCTTGTCGGTTTAACCTTAATTGTGATTTAGAGTGTGTTATATAGTTTTGAAAGTGGTTTAACACACAACACACAACACATTGCTATTTATAGTATGTTTTTAAGCTTAATATAGTAAAGAAACGGGTTCCAACGGTCAAAAACGGCTATATAGCAGTTGGAACCGGTTTGTAACGGCTAGTTTATTTGAATTTAAAAAAAAAAAACCGGCGGAACCGGTTTTTACGTAATAACAGGTCCCGGTTCCTAAAAGTTGGCATTTCGGGGCATCGGTTCGGGTCTGGAACCGGTCCTATTTCCTACCCGGTATGAAAAAAACCGGTTCCGAACCGGTTCGGGTTTTTACCAGTACCCGATTATGTGCACCTCTACTCTGGACTTGTTTTCTTTCTCACGAATGTACGCCAGTCACCCATGACAGACATTACAACATCACATTCACATCATTAACATGTCTACAACTATCAGTCTGTTTTAAACTACTAGCAATTATGACCCATTTAGAACATTATAAGTTTATAGCAAACTATTATGTTATCTTTTTCTGCATTCTTGCCAAAGGAGTATCATAATCTTCGATAATCACATTCACTAATATGCCCAATAACCAAAAATTATTGTAGTCATTGCCCTATTGATACAAGCCAATTAAAAGCGAAATAAAAGCAAACTAAAAGTAGGGGTTGTGCTTTCACATTTTACAAGTCAAAAGGATTCAAATCTAAAGAACAAGTAACGAAGTAGCATAAAGATTATACCGGAGCTCATATAGACACATTAAGAATCTGCAGTATCATAACTGAGGTCGGAATAGGGTCCTAGGATCTTTACTTCATTTTGAGCCATTGTCTTTGTTGCAGCTCTCTATATTCTAATAGATACCTGCTTATGATATGCATGAATATGCATACAAATACAAAGTGTGAATCATAGTGTTAAAGGAGCTTTGACCCCGTGGACCTTCTAAAAGGTTTGATATTGTTTCAAGCTCTCCATCCTCTCATAAGGATGGAATTTGAATAACATATCACAACCGCAAAGACCATTTTGGATCAGACTTGTCTTACAAGGCTACAAGCCAACATAGGAGCCAGGCCCCAGCTACTAGGACTTTCGTAGCAACAATTATCGCTATCATAAGAATAGTTTCTATGTCCAACAACCCTTATAAAAGTAAAAGTATTGTACAATGGAAACAAAAGTTTTATATAAAATCCTAAACCAAACAAAACTTTGGTTATTGTTGAAGCTGAAACATTAGGAATCTATATTTTATCATCTTGTTTTCGAATCCACATGGAGAATGCATGGCATATTGTTTATGTATGAAGGAAACAATACGGCGGATAGAATAAATGGCTAAGATGATGGCCAACCCATTGATTAATGGCCAGGATTGCTTCTGCTTGTTACCTAAAACTTAAAAAAAGTCAAGAATGGGACAATATGTATATTGCATTATATATTGTAGTCATATCTGAACTACAATTATAAATCATTTGTAAATTGTAAGTAAAAAATCAAATTCCAACTTTCATTTGTTTTATTTGGGCCCCTTTTCAAACCAGTTTCAAATTGACATACCAATACCATCAGTTTGTCCAACAAAATTACAAGGTAAAAAGAACCTCAAAATTAACTGTAGTTCAGTCGCACAACCTTATCTTATCTCATACATTAATCAGCCGCAAAAGAACTTCAAACCGAATGCCTCTATGCTCATCATTCTACCAACCAAGGAGTTTGAACCGGCTCCCAATCAGTTAATTCTCCCTCTTTGAACCATAGAGCTGTCACGAAAACAAACACAAACACAACATCGTCATAATCGAAACTAAATTACTATTTTACCCTTCTAAATATCATCTAACATGATCAACTCGCCCTTACCTATCTCGCGCGTCCCATTTTCAGGACTGTCACTCCCATGAACCACATTCCTGTTCCAAAAACCATAACCACGTTAGCTTATTCAACAAGAAAGTAAAACATATAACTGCATAAAAGAGACCAAATTATAACCTTCCGGTTTGAACCGCAAGATCCCCTCTAATGGTTCCAGGTTCGGCTTGAAGCGGATTTGTTGCTCCAATTAACTTACGGGCCGATGCAACAACACCAACTCCTTCCCAAGCCTTTATTCAAAACCAGTAATCCAGTTAACTTCTAATAGCCAAAAAAGATGTATGCAAAAGCACCAAGAATAATCATATTACCATACATACAACCGGACCAGACGTAATGTAGCTAATCAGCTTGGGGAAGAAAGGCTTGGAACTCAAATCCTTATAATGCTCCTATAATATTCAATCAATTAGATTATATAATATATGCTCCAAACATGAAAATAGTTATCTTCTTAAAAATAATAAAAAAACCCCGAGTTGACCGAAAACAAACCTCTGCCAATTCTTTAGGGCATTGAAAAAGCTTCAATCCTTTCAATTTAAATCCTTTCTTCTCAAACCTAGATATTATCTCTCCAACCTGTGATTATAAACTGTAACAATTAACAAGAAATTGAAGCTAACTAATCTTAATTGGAAACATACAAGCCCTCGTTGAGCACCATCAGGCTTAATCATAATGTAGGATTCTTCAACTTCCTGAAATTAAACGAATTAGGTTGAAGTAATGAACAGTAAGAATAATAATAACCAGGGAAGCCATCAAGTGAGGAAGAAATATGCGCGGGGTTTTGTTCTTGACGGCATGAGTAAGTGAAGTGGAGAAGAGATGAGACTGTGATTGAAATGCAGCTAGGTGACGGTGGTTGGTGGCGGAGACGGTGGTTTTAGTTTTAGGTGAGGATAAGTTAAAACTGGTTGAAGATGATAATCGGATGGTGGATAGTGACGGTGGACATGGGGCCCTTGCTAATGCCATCACACTCTCCATTTTGATATTGAAATGCAGTCACTGTTACTTGCATTATGCTTAGTTTTATAGGTGACTTTGATGCCTCACAACAACGAAACGAATGAGATTGGAATCGGAATTTGCATGTGATTGAAAATTGAAAGAATTGAATTTGGAAACATTTCATGTAGGAATTGGAATCGAAGAGGGGGGGCATTGAAATCCAAATACATTTTTAATGTGTTCATTTGACAAATAAATAGAAATTAAAGAGGTTTTTTATTTTTTTGTTTTTTTAACAACGATAACGGCGAAAACATTTTAGTTTTTTTATATTTTTTTTTATTTACATTTTACGTTATGATTTTTGTATTATTTTTTTGAATTTTTTATGGGTTTTCTATAAAGATCAAAAACCCCTCAAAAAAATATTCAAAAGTAATAATTCATAATTCAAATATAAATTAATACAAAAAATCTAAAATTACTAAAATATTTTATTCGTTGTCCTCGTTAAAAAAAATTGAGATAAGATTCCATTGAATTTCCTTGAATTCCTCCACATTTTGAAAGGATTTGAAATCTCTTTATTTAAAGGAATTTGAAAGAATTGAATACCAATTCCAATTCTTTGAACTGAACACACCAAAATTGGAATTAAAATTCTAATTCCAACGAAACGAACATGCCATGTCATGGGATTTTAATTCCAATTCCTTTTAATACCCATGAATTCTGTGAAACAAAAACACCCTTAGTAACTTGTGTTATTTCTGATTTATTTTCGCTAGTTTACTTTTGAACAATAAGTTTTTCTTTTCAAACTTGTAGACGCTTGGCTTTCCTTCCAAGGTGTAATAAACATGGCTAGCTAACGTAATCACTAATCAATAAGCTGATTAGATGAAGACTTTGATAAAATTGAAGTAGGTGTCTGTTAACGAATATGATTGGGTCTAGGTCGTCTTTTGTCATAGGTAACGTGCTTTGTGAAAGATAAGTGAGTAATTAAAACTTAATGATGTTTAAACTACAAAGATGGATTTCGCATACAACCCTCGGTAACTTAACTTGAGGTTATTAAAATTATATTAATCCGGTACATGTATTGCTGTCTATTTTTGACGAACGAGCTAAAAAGGCATAAAGCTATTTCTCAAGCTATATTATTTCGTCTTCAACATCTATTTCATACCTTTCATTTGTTGGTACGTGTAAAGGTGGACATGATCCTGATGTAAACAAAGTACTGATCTTAGTTATTAACCAAACCACTTCACAACATACGTGTTCAAGTTATTTAAAATATGAAATGTAAATATACTTTGCTTTGCTTTGCTTTGCTTCGTTTTGTTTTTGACACCAAAAACATTTGATTGCACTATTATAATAAAACAAAGTTTTGTTTTTCTTAACAGATATCATTCTCACATCAACACTGCCTTTTAGGAGAAGTTGCTATACTATACAATTAAGAACATAAATAAATTTAGGAGAAGTTACAAATTAAATCACTCCACTTTGGCTAAAATATTTGTTAAAAAAACATAAAAAATAAAGTCAGCATAAAAAAACCTAAATTATGATTAAAAACGTGTATATCAATCCGTGAGGCCTAGATAATTAATAAAATTAGACTTAATTGTAGTGGGTCTAAACAATTTTTAACTGAATGTATAAACAAACTTAAACACATGAAAACTGATGAGCGTAAACAAATGAAGATAAATGAGCATAAATAAACAAGTGAGACATGTGTTTATGTTCGTTCATTTAACTGAATGAACAAAAAAAAAATCATTCATGTTCATTCGTATAATAAATAAACAAACATAAAAGGTCTTCCTGCCGAACAGTTCACGAATGGTTTATTGGACGTTCGGTTCGTTTTCGTTTACACGTCTAGATGATTCGGTCGAGTTAGTTGACTAACATGTAAGAACAGAAATTATTCACACATTTCAAAAATTGACAACTGAATGTTTAACCATTCTTCACATGTGGATTTCATATTTCCTTTTATGTTCTATTAATTATTTTGTTATTTGTGAAAGATGCTAAAGATATGAACAACAACATACTCTTAAATGTTGCAGGTTGATTATTTAGCAGGGGCAGAACTAGAAATATTGATGTTTGCTGTGAATTTGCTAACGAGTAAAGATTAAAGGTATAACCCAAACATCCAATTAATAAGACGATATTAATCTTTGTGATTTGAAAATTATAACTTTACTCTTAAAATGAAATAAGTTGTCTCTACTAAACTGTATTTAAGGATTTGTATTGCATCATCTGATGTAATTGCAGTTGCTGAAGTAATGAATGTTTATTAGGGCTAGACATTTATAATATAATTTTGAAGCATCATGTATTGTAGCTAAAGTTATCAATTGACTAATATTTTGAGAGCAGTCTTAATCATTGAAGAATCTGTAATCATATACACATACACGGACATACAAAATCACGTATAAATCTGATAGCACATTAGAGGTATAGTTATATTAGGGGCGATTAAGTATTACCTTTTATTTGAAAATGGATTTATTACCAAAACCGAAACTTTGAAAACGAACAAAAACTAAATTGTTAGTAACTCTTCAATTTATTACCGACGTTATCTAATTGAAAAATGCGTTACAAATGCGTTAGCCTTGAATAAAACCTGATTATATGCGACCGCTTCATGATCTTTCTCATTGTTGGCTTGCCATCTGGTTTTTGTGCTACAAACATTAATGTATTTTGACAAACGACTTGGGGTGGCTTCGCCAATTTCAGTCTATCGTTAACTGCTCGAAGTGAACGCCCAGCAACACGAGGGCACAAAACTTGTTTGTGATTAAAAATGGGCTCAACTCAAATACTTGGAAATTAGTTTGGATGTAATAGAGGAATTAACAGCAATGGGTGAATCGGACTACAATATTTTTAGGTCCACGTTATCAGGCGGCTTTTATTTATGTATCTAAACTTTTAGTTACTTATTATTCGATCCTTTTTTTGATAATTTGCTTTTGTTAAAGCATGTTAAACATAACTCATTATGTTAAGTCATTTTTTACCTAACCCCATGTAGTAAAGTTGTCTTGATAAACAATATAGACTTATGCGTTAAGAATGAATAGATAGATACTTAGATAGATAGTTGAACAGATAGATACTTAGATAGATAGTTGGAATATGAAATTCGTATGTGACTAAAAAACATAATTTATACTTCTAAAATTACTATTCACTCTCCATATCTTATTTCAGTAAAAGAATGGCGTTTTTTGGTTTTAACATTGATCACATTGTTGCTTCAAATGTTGTTTTACACAATCCTCTCTAACGCTTGTATTCGGCTGGTTCGGGTAATCACTATAAATTACTTAGATACAAATTACAATGTAGCGTGTATCTGAGTGCTAATGCAAGAAGATACATTTTCTCTCTCACTTGCAAAGCGTTGCTAGTGTTGGGCAATGAACCTGCAAAGTAACCGTAGGTAGGTTATAGTTATAGCACAAACAGTTCAAACCTCATCTTAAAAGAGTGAGTTATTAATCACCACAATCATGAAACAGATAATTAAGTTGACATAATGACCTTCGAGCATAGCGATCCCACGTTGTACATCTTCAGGTCGCTTTGAGTGAACAAGAGCCCATGATAAGCAAAGAAGACACGTTCATCAGAAGAATCTTTCTCTGCTTCGGAAACCTCACGCTCACAGCCCTGTATTTAAATTTGAAATGCCAATTGGATGACATCTTTAATCAAATGTATAGATTATCATACATATCATATGTTTCTTAGTTGATTTACAATTCTATGAACTTTCCAAGCTGTTTTACCTCTTACACAACTCATATTAACTGCAACTCAATGTTTTATTGGTCAGTGGCGTAACATATCCATATCATCAATTCATCATTAGACCAGTCAGGGTTCTAGATTTTGGTGAGAGGTTGTACACACACCACACAATACAATCATGATAATCTGTAATTTTGCTTCGAAAAACACGAATTTTGATGGATTAGCAAAAGAGGAAAAGAATAAAAAGATACTTTAAAATAAACATTGAGGCGCTCCAAAAGCAGCTCAACCAAACTCCGATTCCAGCAACACTAGACGGCACCCTAAACAGAATCCTTACACCCTCAACACTATGCTAAGACAAAACTCTGAACCCTAAAACCTAAACTCTGCCTAGCTGTAATGCAGTAAATGCTGAAAAATATTGGTAACTTTATATCATGCAGAATTTGAATTTATATATATATATATATATATAGGGAAGGGTTATCCTAAAAATAAATATTTTCCTAGGAAGCCTATGAATAAATCATAGCCAATGGATCATGTTAATCAATGGTTGAGATTTAAAATTACTAATAACCGACATAGTTTCCTAGAATTACTCTTTCATCATTATAACCGACATAGTTTCCTAGAATTGTTCTTTCACCATAATTTGTAATGACAAATGTCAAAAATTTATTGGTTCTTACCATTCCTAGGAAACTCCTTATTTTTATTTGAACCCATTTCTATATATATATATATATATATATATATAGAAAAGAGTTCAAATAAAAAACAAGTGTTTTGTGAGAAGAGCTTTAAAATAAAACAAACCACCTAAATATGACACTATACAATGTAAATATGAAACAATACAATTATTTAAAAACTACCAATCTCAACCACTAGATCATAGATCCAAGGGCCTAGGGTTATTCTTATTCTTCTCACAAAAATATTGTTTTTTACATTAACCCTACCCTATATATATATATATATATATATATATATATAAACATCAGTATACATTAACAAGTTAAGATTTTGCAACTTAGAAGAACTAATTAAGATTCAAAACAGTAGTAGCATTAAACACTTAAAATTGACAATTAAGATTTAAAAACTGATATATGGAAAATCGGTTAGCGAATTTAGCCGGTACCGATATTGTGCTAGAGGAAGTCTGATCTATGCGGGACGGATATTTGAGACATTGGGTGGGATATGGGTAATTTATATATATAATTGCAATAAGACACTAGCAAGTAGGAAGGAACTGATTCACTAGAAATTGAGAATTAAGACTTAACTAATATCTGGAAAATGATGCGATATCGAGTGATCGACAGCAGTATAAGTAAGTAATCGAATTTAAGCTACAAGTAAACAGCAGTTAAGTTAATAATAATAAAAATATCATTGAAACCCTAGAACCACAATAAATCATCCAATTATGATAATAGTAATACTTACTAGAACAATGTCGGAATCTCACCAAAGAATATTGAATCAAACAACTTCCCGATCTTCTTTGTATCCATCGATTTATATTCTATTCGATGTCAAACCCCCATATGCATATTGATTATATCAATATTATTATAGGTAATTTCAAATTTAAGTCAATATAATAATCCTTATTTATTATAATAAAAACATTATACTTGAGTATTTTCATTTAAATTAATATTCAAGCCTTATGTATAAATACTTGAGTATTGATAATAAAAATATAATTGTATTGTGTACAAGGAATATATTAAACGTGTATACTTTAATGAATGAACAAGTAACATATATATTTAACATGAAGACGTGGGACTCAATTACAATTGATTTATGCTTAAGAATACCTAATTAATTCTTTACTCTACCATCTAAATATATTATTTCAAGTATTTAAAAGCTTACAAATTATGATTTCGCATTCTTAATACAACACCAAACTTCATTTTATATAGTGTATTTCCTTCAATGGCGACATTCGCTCAATTGGTCATTGATTGGGCTAAAAGTATGATTGCTCTTTTCAAACTTTGTTTTTTCTCTACGGTGGACGAAGAAGATCCGTCACAGACTCAGGCCCCAACCCAAAATTCCAATTCTCACTTGTGGCAAATGTTTAGTATTCATGATTTCAGCTATCGCCATTGTGGCTGGACTTGTGCTCATGCTAATTGTTCAAACATCCAAAGAGAAACACCATGAAACTCCCGTTTTACCCCCCTCCTAATTCAATTCTAAGAGCCTTTCGACGCAACTCTGGACGGAAATTAAAAATGGGAGCCTAGTTCGCAAAGATGAAAACACATAAGTTTTATACATTAAGGTATTGGCATATGAAAACTTGACTGTTTTGACTAATACAAAAAACTTCGGGACACACTGTAGTTTGATGTACGTTTTAAACCTTAATGAATCTACAAACACATACCCATGAGATTATGAGTTGGGAATTATGGTTGTTGTTGAGTTTCCCTGGACCGCAACCCCTATGAATCCGGAGTTGACCAACACGTACAAACGTGAATTAAAAGACTCAAGTTTGACCATAAATATAAATGGAAGTTGTAAAATCAAAGAGTTGACTTTTCAGATTATTAATATCCCATTCGTTTGTGATGCGACATTTATGCCCCTGCACTATGCTAAAATGCTCACATCAAGATGTTTTTAGTTTAAATGCATGTAATTAAGAATGCTTGTGTTTTTAATAATATAGTTATGTAATTTGATTATTTTGGTTGTGTAATCTGAATATATTTAACCTTTTTTATAGTCAAGATGTTTTTAGTTTAAATGCATGTAATTAAGATTGCTTGTGTTTTTAATAATATAGTTGTGTAATTTGATTATTTTGGTTGTGTAATCTGAATATATTGGCCTTTTATGATGTGTCTCTTTTAAGTAAATGAATGTGAGGTTTTAGTTGATGGTGGTGACTCGATCAGGTGGGTGTTGGATGATTCTAGTGATTTTTTCACTAAAATAAACCAAATATGTCAAAAAGAAACACTGTTTTATCAAACAGTGTTTCTTTTTGACATATTTGGTTTATTTTAGTGAAAAAATCACTAGAATCATCCAACACCCACCTGATCGAGTCACCACCATCAACTAAAACCTCACATTCATTTACTTAAAAGAGACACATCATAAAAGGCCAATATATTCAGATTACACAACCAAAATAATCAAATTACACAACTATATTATTAAAAACACAAGCAATCTTAATTACATGCATTTAAACTAAAAACATCTTGGTCAGAAAAGGTTAATATATTCAGATTACACAACCAAAATAATCAAATTACACAACTATATTATTAAAAACACAAGCATTCTTAGGGGGTGTTTGGGATTGCTTATTTTTACCAACTTATAACTTATAAACTTTTTGAGAAGTAATAAGGTGTTTGGGATTGCTTTTGATGTGAGAGGAAAAGTTTCAAAAGTTACAATGTTGTAATTATTAACTTAATGAAAAGTTATAAGGAGGTAAAATAAGGAATCCCAAACACCCCCTTAATTAAATGCATTTAAACTAAAAACATCTTGATGTGAGCATTTCAGCATAGTGCGGGGGCATAAATATCGCATCACAAACAAATGGGATATTAATAATCTGAAAAGTCAACTCTTTGATTTTACAACTTTCATTTATATTTATTTATGGTCAAACTTAAGTCTTTTAATTCACGTTTGTACATGTTGGTCAACTCCGGATTCATAGGGGTTGCGGTTCAGGGAAACTCAACAAAAACAACAGTAATTCCCAACTCATAATCTCATGAGTATGTGTAGGGGTAGCAATCTTGACCCAAACCCTTTCAAATGAGTCAATTTGAGTTGTTTTAAAAGTTATTTGAGTTGGTTTGGATAAAAGGTTGTAACCAAATGGGTCAAAATGAGTCATTTGAAATTCTATCCTTTTATTTTCGGGTCAAAATGGGTCGACAAGTTCAAAGAAATAGGTCGATGTGGGTTAGTGTCCTAAGGAAATGTGACAGGTTTCGGATTGAAACGAGTTTTCGTACAAGACAGGTTTCGGCACGAAACGGGTTTCAGATTGGAACGAGTTCGGTTCAGGTTTCAAGCCAACACGAGTTTTCACCCGTGACGTGTTGGGTTTTGGTTTCTTTTGTTTCTTTCTGGTCGATTCCGGGCTCGTTTTTGTTCGTTTTTTCAGTTTTGTTTTTGTTCTGTTTGAATTCTTTTAGTTTCGTTTTGATTGATTTTTTCGATTTCGATTGATGTGGTCCAGTTTTGGTTTTTTGTTTATTGGTTTCATTTTCGTCGATTCTTTCGGTTTCGGTTCGATTCTAGGTGTTTTTTTTATGGAACAAGGACAACGTAGGAAACATTTTAGTGTTTTTACTTTTTTTGTTTATGATTTATATTTTGAGTTATAATTTTTTTATTATTATTTTTGAATATTTTTTAAGGGTTTTTGATTTTAATAGAAAACCCCTAAAAAAATTCAAAAAAATAATATAAAAAATCATAACTTAAAATATAAATAAAAAACGAAAAATCTAAAAAAACTAAAATGTTTCCGCTGTTATTCTCGTTCACAACAAAAAAAAAAAAAAAAAAAAAAAACTCAAAACCCGGTTCGACCCTAACCTATTTCGACCCAAACCAAAACAACCCTTTTTTTAATTGACCCGTTTTGACCCAAACTCATTTTGACTCATACTCGTTTTGACCCATGACTCGTTCGACCCAACCCAACCCATTTGCCACCTCTAAGTATGTGTTTGTAGATTCATTAAGGTTTAAAACGTACCTCAAACTACAGTGTGTCCCGAAGTTTTTTGTATTAGTCAAAACAGTCAAGTTTACATATGCCAATACCTTAATGTATAAAACTTATGGGTTTTCGTCTTTGCGAACTATGCTCCCATTTTTAATTTTCGCCCAGAGTTGCGTCGAAAGGCTCTCAGAATTGAATTAGGAGGGGGGTAAAACGGGAGTTTCATGGTGTTTCTCTTTGGATGTTTGAACAATTAGCGTGAGTACAAGTCCAGCCACAAGTGCGATGGCTGAAATCGTGAATACTAAACATTTGCCACAAGTGAGAATTGAAATCATAATTTGTAAGCTTTTAAATACTTGAAATAATATATTTAGATGGTAGAGTAAAGAATTAACTAGGTATTCTTAAGCATAAATCAATTGTAATTGGGTCCCAAGTCTTTAGAGTCTTCATGTTAAATATATATGTTACTTGTTCATTCATTAAAGTATACACATTTAATATATTCCTTGTACACAATACAATTATATTTTTATTGTTATTATCAATACTCAAAGTATTTATACATAAGGCTTGAATATTAATTTAAGTGAAAATACTCAAGTATAACGTTTTTATTATAATAAATAAGGATTATTATATTGACTTAATTTTGAAATTACCTATAATAATATTGATATAATCAATATGCATATGGGGGTTTGACATCAAATAAAATAAAAATAGAATATGAATTGATGGATACAAAGAAGATCGGGAAGTTGTTTGATTCAATATTCTTTGGTGAGATTCCGACATTGTTCTAGTAAGTATTATAACATCACAACTCCACTTTAATTTGGGGGGGGGGGGGGGGTGGCCTGAGCAGTATTAGAGCGGCGAATTTAGCACTCATTACAAAATGGCGGTGGAGATTTCGTACGGAAAAAACAGGTTGCGGGCCCGGGTCGTTTCGGCTATACACAGTGGTGTTAGAACATGGAAGGCCATCCCGGTGAAGGCGGCAATACCAGGAGTTTGGAACAATATTTCGAAAGTGAATGTCGAACTTACGGACCTTTCATTCGATGTAGAGAGTTACTTTATACCACGAGTTGGAAGAGGTAATGCACATTACTTTTGGCTTGATCAATGGGGTTTGGAAGACACGCTTAAGAATCTATTCCCGAGTTTATTTATGTTGGAATCCAATAAATTTTGTACTATTGAGGATAGATTGAACCTTGCTCAAGATGACAATGGCCCGTTTGGGGACTGGAAACGAGATCTGAACTCGGCTGAATCACAGCTTCTTCAATCTTGTTGGAATCGGATCCAGCAGCTGGTAACACACTCAACCGAGGATGGGGGTTGGTCATGGGGCGGGGATGTTTCTAATGGGTTCTCTACTAAGGGGCTCAGAAGGGACATTGAATTTCTTTTGTTTGGGCAAGATACTTATAGTTGGTTTCGCTCCCATTTTCAGGGGCAATCAATGGAAAAATGAGAGATATAATCTATACAATGATCTTGGCTACGTGTTGGTGCTTATGGAAGGCGAGAAATGCTAAAGTTTTCAGAAGCGAAACGCTCGGAGTAGACAAGATTTTGGACAATGTTAAAGTTAGCTCGTTTGCTTGGATCAAACATCGTGCTAAGATAGAAACTTTAGAGTGGTCTAGTTGGTGTATGTTTGATTTCTCTTGGTCCTAGTTGCTGGTTTTGGCCACTGTATTTGGGTTTTCCAAACAGCTTTTGATTGTTTTTGAGTTGCATTTTTGTTCTGTTTGTTTTGTGGGTTGAGCTACTTGCTTATCCCCCAGTTTTAATATTATTGCTGTTCTAAAAAAAATTTATTATACGTGGACGACTTGTTAACAAGTAGCCAATTGTTAAAAGGAATATCACAAAAAGATCGAAACAAACTTGAAACATTATTCTGTTACCTGCTGTCTCCCACAAAGTCAGTGGAGACCAGATCCTCATCAGTGTAACCCAAGATGCCCTTCAATTTTCCTTCAGATTCCTCCCTGCAAACCAACCCGACTCGTTAAAAAAAAACAAAATTAAATATTTTTTTTGCATAAGATATAGGATAATATTATTACTTGATTGCAGCTTTGATTTCATCATAGGTGGCGGCCTATTCCAGCCTCACGGTCAGATCAACAACCAAGACGTCAACAGTAGGGACACGGAATGACATTCCAGTTAGCTTCCCGTTCAATTGCGGAAGCACTTTTCCTACAGCCTGTTCCATTTTACACAAAAACAATTTGTTACAACTTGACAGATATCATAAGAATTTGGAACTTGAAACCCCGAATACCTTGGCCGCACCGGTGCTGCTAGGAATGATGTTGAATGAAGCCGCACGCCCACCTCTCCAGTCCTTGGCTGATGGTCCATCAACCGTATTTTGTGTAGCTGAGCATAAATCAACAATAAACTGTCAACAAAAGAACTACAGGGGTATGCATGAAACAGAAAAACCGAACCAAAATAACTGAAACCAAACCAAGCCAAAAAAGACGAAACCGAACGGTTTTCAAGAACCTCAAAAACTTAATTATTTATTCTTGGTTACGTTTTAGCCGAAAACTGATCCAAACCGACCCATGCACAAGCAGGGGTCTAGCAGGTTGCGTATTGTGTCAAAATTCGAAAATGGTATGAAGGGAAACTCAAAATAAGTGAGGTTTTTTGTCATCAAATTATAAAGTGCGACACTTGAATATAATCTAACTCTATGTAATAAGCGAGTTAGGTGGTTTTACGTTTTCAACTAAATTCACAGCGGTTTGAAACAAAGAAACCAACTAAGATATTGAAAGCATACCAGTGATGGGAGTGGACAGTGGTCATAAGACCCTCAACAATACCAAATCTGTCATTAATAACCTGCACTTACGCGGTTTAATTTAACTTCAAATGACTTTCAAACAAATTTTAAGTAATTATGTTAACCTTGGCGAGAGGGGCAAGGCAGTTGGTGTTACAGCTGGCGTTTGAAACGATATGAAGGTCCGATTTGTATTCCTTCTCGTTCACACCCACAACAAACATCGGACTCGGGGCCGAGATGATCACCTTCTTAGCACCACCCTAAACATAAGTTACAAAATATTGTTACATTTCATAACTAACACAAGATCAAATTAACTGATTAAATATGTTCAAAGTCCGGCGAACAAGTCTGCCTCTGCAAACGTGAGAAGGACGATAAGATGTGGGGCCCTCAACAACTTTAAACAGTCTTGAAGACGGAACACCATCAAATCTATTGCAACTACCATGTTGGTTGCCGTTTAAGTAGAAGGAAGATTATTTACCATTAGAAGGAGACGGCGGTCTCGATATCTCTTTGTCGGCGACGATTTGAATTATAAATTTCGAATCTCCGGTGAGAGGCCGATGGGTACTTTGTCTGTCTGTCTGTGGTGATTATATAAAATGGGTGCCAATACACATCTCCGGTGACTTCTTTTTCTTGATGGTTCAAAGCTTCGGATCTAAAATGAAAGGAGAATTGAAGCTAGAGTGGTGTACTTTGTCAGTTTGTGATGACTATATATAAAAGTTGATATATTATAAACTATTTTTATTTGATTAATTAAATATAAAGTATAAACTAGGATGTGATTATATGTCGGTTTGTAGAGGCTTGTTGTTGTGAGAAAAACTGTGAGTTTTTAAGTAACGTTTGAAATCTGATGTGGTGGTTTGTTGATATTTGTTGTTGCGGATGCTCAAACAGAGTGGGAACCGGTTACCGGGAAAACAGAGTCAATATCAGAAGAACATGTAGACAATATGAGGTAATCCATGATTTCATTTATTGACCGATGATGTGTGGTGGTCTGTGTGTATTGGATTGGATTTCGTATACTGAAACAGCCGCAAAATGTTTCTAGAAGGGGATAAAAAGGTTAAGTAGTAAGTTCCAAACTTATAAATAGTAAAGACAAAGAATAAACTATAGGGACGTAAGCGGAACGAATTGAATCGGGCGAGACCTTATTCGTGTTTCTCCATTAAGTTTTTTTCGGATCAACTGATGGTTCACAAACACCCTACCAAAAGAAAAATTCGTGTCCGCTCATTAAGGAATTGAGTTTGTCCGTGCCCGTTCGTTAGTATTGACGCTAACGGACACTGATGAACACCCGAACACTAACAGACACTAATGAACAATCATACATTAATTGACACTAATGAACGTTAATGGACAAATAAACATAAACATATCAAAAGAATGTCTTGGTTTTCAAAATCCACAAACTTTTAGTGTTTCATGATAAACAAACTTTAAATTCTTCATTCTTCAAGGAATTTCAACATTCACAACACTTAAACGAACTCTATCGGACGGACGTTACCGGTCGTTCACAAACACTATTGAAAGAACGCGGTCTTTGTCCGTGTTCGTCCGTTAAACTTACCGAACAAAATTCTTTTGTCCATGTATGGTTCATTTATTAAGCGGACAAACATTAATGAACTTCTCACCGAACGTCCGGTTCACTTATTGCTTATTGTGTTTTATTTTCCAATCCTTTTTTTTATAACTACCAATAAAGTCTGGCCACCCGGTATATTCATTGACAAAGGACACTCACACTCATGTATTGGAGACTGCAAAGGTGACCCCTAGCCCGCTACCAAATTTTTGGGAAACCCATTACCTGAAAGCTCAATATGGTAAAAATCCTGACACGGTCATGACTTTAGGATTTATCACATTAGAATATATGATATATGATTAGATTACTTTCATTTATAATATTCAAATTGTATTCTAATTAGGTTTTCTTTTGTAATTATCTTTATCTTATAACTCGTTAATCGATAATATACATTATATAATACCAAACAATACCAAACGGGAGTTTTCATTGTTTACAAGCATATACCTTTGGAGTTTAAACCACACACTAGCAACCCGTTTATATCCACGTGAATAACCCTAAACACATATAGGATCAACACCCTTATTCAACACTTTATTACATAGCCAACTCAAAATCTAGCTAGTTCTTGATGGAAGCTGGATAAGAAGACATCCCCACAAAGTTTACTTCACAGATGCCATGTGAGCAATCAAATCAACGACGCGACAACTGTAACCCCACTCGTTATCATACCACGCAACAAGCTTCACAAAATTCTTATTCAACGCAATTCCGGCCTTGGCATCGAATATGCTCAACCTGTGGATCAAGTAGCCAATTGTTAAAAAGATTCTTGAACTAAAAGAAATAATACAAGAAAACCAAGCACATTACATTGTATTACCAAAATACTTGTTATATTTTTTTGAAATTTATCATTTTAACCTTTAAAAATCTTTTCTTCAAAAAAATCTATCAATATTAGACGTGTGGGATATTTTGTGCAAAACTTACAAAATTAAGTACCACAACTTTTTCTAGCTTAGCGCAAATGTTGTCCCGTGTCTTACTGTGTTAGGTTTTCTATATAATAACTAAAGGATTTACAACGGTTAAATCGCTGGTTTAAAATGAAATATCCAAGCCTATAGATGATTATATATGGAGATAACATTAACACTATCCGAATTAAAAGTGCACATGACATGCATTTCAAGACATACTGTTTGGGTTGCATGAGACTTGTACGACTTTTGCAAACCATAAACTTGTCACAATATATAAACTGTATTATAAGCAAACATTTATATCATACGGCTCGTATGAATTCTGACACAACAAACCACTCTCACATCAACTTTTTTCTAGCAAAGTTGTATGAGCTGGTGTATCATCTTATGCATGTATGCATTAACATTTTTGCCATGCCATACGAGCCATATAGGGTGATACAACTTATGCTTTTATGAAAAAGTTACACAAAATTAAGTACCACAACTTTTTCTAGCTTAGCATAAATGTTGTCCCGTGTCTTACTGTGTTAGGTTTTCTATATAATAACTAAAGGATTTACAACGGTTAAATCGCTGGTTTAAAATGAAAAATCCAAGCCTATAGATGATTATACATGGAGATAACATCAACACTATCCCGAAAGTGCACATGGCATGCATTTCAAGACATACTGTTTGGGTTGCATGAGACCTGTACGACTTTTGCAAACCATAAACTTGTCACAATATACAAACTGTATTATAAGCAAACATTTATATCATACGGCTGGTATGAGTTCTGACACAACAAACCACTCACATCAACTTTTTTCTAGCAAAGTTGTATGAGCACGTGTATCATCTTATGCATGTATGCATGAACATTTTTGTCATGCCAGCCATATAGGGTGATACAACTTATGATTTGATGAAGTTATACGACCGTATTACTTTTCAGAGGTATATGGACAGTATGTCAATGGTGCCTATAACGTTCTAGCTAATTCGTTTACCTGCTATCTCCAATAAAGTCTGTGGAACAGTGGCGAAGATCACTTAGGGCCCGGGTCCCCCCCCCCCCCGTTTTTTTACGCAGTAGTGTAAATTTACATGTTTTCGTCCGGAACTTTTTATACTTAGTGTAAATTTATCCATTTTCGGCCCAAATTTTTTATACGTAGTGAAAAATTTAGCCGTTTCGACTGAAATTTCTTATACATGGTGTAAAATTTAGCCGTTTTCGGCAGAAATTTCTTACACGTAGTGTAAAATATAGCCGTTTTCGGCCGAAATGTCTTATACGTAATGTAAAATTTAGCCGTTTTCGGCCGAAAATTTTTATAAGTAGTTTAAACTTAGCCCTTTTTGGCTGAAAATTTGAGCCCGGCCACCTTCATTTGTGAATATTGTATACATTTTGAATCCCCCGGGTGTCTTATCCCAAGCTTCGCCACTGCTGTGGAAACCAGGTCCTCATCAATGTAACCCATGATCCCCTTCAATTTCCGTTCCGATTCCTCCCTGGAACGTCTCAGACGAAACCATCACAATCGTAGATAAACCAAAATCTAACAAATTTTACCATAATATATAGCATATTTATATATATATGCTTACTTGATAGCAGCTTTGATTTCATCATAAGTAGCAGCCTTTTCCAGCCTCACTATCATATCAACCACCGAGGAATCGATGGTTTTCCCGTTCAATTCGGGGAGCACTTTTCCAACAGCCTGTTTCATAAAAATATAATATCCGCCAAAAATAACATAATTTGCAACTTGAGTACCTTAGCAGCACTAGTTGTGGTAGGAATGATATTGAATGAAACAGCTCTTCCGAATCTCCAGTCCTTAATCGATGGCCCGTCAACAGTCTTCTGTGTAGCTGAACCATAAATCATCAACAATGGTTAAACTATCAGAAAATGACTACAAGTATTGGTGACGAAATGAACGGATCCTTGTAGGTTAAAAACATACCAGTGATGGAGTGTAAAGTGGTCATAAGACCCTCAACGATACCGAACCTGTCATTTATAACCTGCATGTACATACATTGTTCTCAATAATGTTGTAAAAGTAGGTCTACAGGACGAAGTATTCGTAACATGATATGGCGCCGAGGTGAGTTTTTTTTACTCTGCCTAGTTACTAAGAATCGATCAAAGGTGGTCAGCATCAACCAGAATCACATCTAGTCGGTCAACTTGGCCGATTTTGAATTAAAAAATAAAACATAATTTGTATTTCTATAATATTAAAGAGCGGATATCATTTTTTAAATTAAGGATTATTACTCCGAGTACACCCAACTCCCCAATCGGTCGTGTAGGTTCCGCTAGCAACTTTTGGAACCTTACCTCTCATTGTTAGTCGGGTTCATTAATTATTTGTTGTTATTATTATTTTTATTATTATTATTATTATTATTATTATTATTTATCTTTAAGTTTTTGTTAGTCATTATTGATTTATTTTTATTTAGGGTACCAATATATTGCATGTATCGAAAAAATCTTGACCATGTTTCACAAGAGAGAGGTCTACATTGACAATACGACTTCTTGAAGAAAACGCCATTAGTGTTTCAATCTGAAACTCAATGGGAGATCTCTAAGAGACTTTGATGTAACACAAAGTGTACACCTTTTAGTATCAAATTATCCTCTTATTTTGGTAAAACTCCATGCAAATTCGTTGTATTAGGTACTTATTTGAGTTATTTATGAATTTGCAGGTCCGGGCGCCTGCCCGACGAAGAAACGATGAAAAGATGGCGTTTTTCGGACAAAAATCAAGAATCTGTCAAAAGTGCATGACCATGCTAAGAAAGTGCATGACCATGCAGAGAGCAGGTGTATGACCATGCTAAGGAAGTGTATGGCCATGCTGAGCAACTGCACCATTGTCACACCCCCAATCTAGGCCTAGAAGTGTGAACCATAGTTGGTACCATGTTTGTAAATAAATCAGAGTAGCGGGTTATAGCGGAAGTCTTTATAAAAACATAAGGATCATATTTATAAATATTTTCATTACAAAAGACGAGACGAAAGTCTCGTTTAGTTTTACTTGTTTATAAGTTTACAAAAACCACCATGTTTTAATATTTACACAAAATTATCCGAGCCATCGGATTCTTGAGCTTCTTCGTCTTCACAAGCTCTAGTCTTGATTACCTGCAAAATGTTATAAAAATACGTCAGCAACGAATGCTGGTGAATATGCTGACGCTAAAAATATTTTCTTTACTTAATTACCCCTTGAGACCCGTAAGTCTCGGCCCATCTTGGCTTAGGAATAATCAAGTTAAACAATCATCATAAACTCGAGTCTCTACACTAGGTCACCTCAGCAAAACACCGCAACGTTTCGACGTACTTAGGTACCATAAATATACACAAGGTCATTCTCACTCGAACATACTTTGGTTCAGCCCATCGTGGCTGGAGGTCGTGACCAGGCGTGGTGCGATGTGCCCACCTCATACCACATATGTAAGGATCCAGACAAACGTATACTACAGCCTGAGGGCTAGGCTCATACTCTTATTTACAATGTTTTTAGAGACACGTAGCCTCATGTAAAGTTTTACACATAACACGTTTGATTTGTTTGAAAACAAGTTTGTAAAAGTGGGGCGTATTCACCTTTTCAATGGGATCGGCTTCCAACACCGTCCGTGAGTCTTTCCTTTGCTATCTCGCACCTATAGTACGAGTATAACTTTTGTTAGTCGGATACACGATCCGGCTTAAGACCTTTAGTCTTATTTATCTCGATGAACCTTTAGTTCATAATCTCTTTTTTACTTTAAAACCTTTAGTTGTAGTAGTAATTTATAAACTTTTAGTTTATTCATAAAACCCGACGTTTCTTCTTCTTTAAGAAACGTATTCTTTTCTTTATTATTTAAGTATACTCATTATACTTAAATAATATATTTTATAACAAAGAATAATTATATATATATATACATATTCTTACATATATATTTTCATTGTTCTTTTCTTTTTTTTCTTTGTTATATATTTATTTGTTTATCGAGAATAACTTCGACTTGGGTATTAAGCCTTTATAATATTTTATTATTATTTTGGTCGGGCATCATGCCTACCTTGCTTGGCTTAGAAATACCCTAAACACTTGGGCAGCACTTCGACGTCGCTCAATCAACACTTTTTCCTTGCAAACTCTTACTCCTCACTTGGCACGCTTTTCGAGGCACCAACACCCTTTGACACGTACTTAGAGGTAAATCGTCGGAATGTCGCGACAACACTTCCTTTTGGAATATCGTCGGGGAATGGCACGAATTACGAAGTTTCTGGGCACGTTTATCGAGGTGGATCGAGGGCACGCTTTACGATGTTTAGAGAGAGAGTAGTGAGAGAGTAAATGTGTGAGTTTGGTGTGTGGGTTATGAGAACCTGTGGCCCTCTATTTATAACCGAATTTTGAACCCCATCGCGGTACGCGATGGGTCACTTGGCAGGCCTATCGCGTACCGCGATATAGGCCTGCTGTGTCAGATTGACACGTGGCAGGCGCCGAGTCCATGTGGCGACACGTGGTGGACGTGGTGACACGTGACGGCAACCGTTGCCACCGTGTGCCACGTGGCACACGTGTCACAATCTGTCAGACACCCCATCGCGATACGCGATGGGTATCTCTCTTGACCTGTCACGTAGCGCGATGGATCAAGAAAACAGATTTTACATTTAAGCCCCTGGAGTTTGGAATTTGGCAGAATTGGTCCCTTGACTTTGGAAATGTGACATTTGTGGCCCGAAATTTACGTGATGTTACAACCATCATGCACTTTATGGGTATGATGGTGCACCTTTATCGGAACCCGTGCACATCTGATACCGTGCCAAAGTGCATGACCATGCTAGGAAAGTGCATAACCATGCTCTGAAACGGCACCATCATGCGCCTTATGTGCATGACGGTGCCACTTTATTGGATCCCGTGCACATCTACTATCGTGCCAAAAGTGAATCTGCACCATCATACACTTTTTGTGCACCATCATGCACTTCCGAGGGCACGAGCCGACAAATTAATTTTGAAAGTGCACTAGCTAGTGCCGTAAACGCACGACCATGCACTTTTTGTGCATGACCGTGCACTTTTTTGGAACCTGTAACTTTGAGCCACCGAAAGTGAAAGTTTGACTTACCCAAAATAGTGCACGACCATGCACTTTTT